>NW_028321911.1:1060606-1212121 GCF_036245765.1 Copidosoma floridanum
CACAACCCAACCTTCAAAGTGAAATAATCATACATTGTAAGCGAGGATATGGTCTTGTAAATAAAATCATAAATTCTTTACCTGTAGAAATTCGTTTACCATGTTATCAGTACTGTGGTCCAGGTACTAAACTTACGGAACGCCTTGCTAGAGGTGATCTTGGAGTAAATCCTCTGGATACGGCGTGCAAAGAGCATGATATAGCTTATTCGAAAAGTCGATACGATCTTGAGACTAGAAACAAAGCAGATGAAATTTTAGCTGAGCGAGCTTGGCAAAGAGTTAAGGCTTCAGATTCGAGTATTGGTGAAAAAACAGCTGCTGTTCTGGTAACAGGTGCAATGAAGCTTAAGAGTAAATTAGGTATGGATCTGGAACAGAAAAAGAAAAAGAAAAGAGGTTCAAAAAAGAAATGCTGTATAAAAAAAAAAAACTAAAAACTACTATGAACACTGTTATTAAGGCTGCCTCGCATCAAATGAATACTAAGAGCAAAAATGCTCGTAAAGTAATCAGTAGTGCTTTAAAAGGTGCTCGCAATGCAGTTAAAATTAAAATTCCTCGTATTTTATGCGTTCTTGCTTGAATTGGTGGAGCTTTACCTCTGATTACTTTATTGGCTGGCTTAAATGCAACTGGCGCTTTGGCAACTGGTATTGCAGGTATTATGAAGAGCATAAACGCGACTAAGTCTGCAAAAAAAAACTATAAGAAAATCAAAGACATAATAAAACTATGGAAGCTATTGCGTAAGGAAAAGGTCTCTATCTTGAGCCTAATAAAACTGGATTGGGAGTATATTTAAAACCATTTAGTAAAGGTCTGAAAAAAAAAAAAAATTCTAAAAAAGTAAAATTACCTTTAAGAGCTTTAACAAATGTAGATTTAATAAAATTCTCTAAGAGTTTAAAAATTTCTTTTTTTCGTGGAGTATTCATGCAAAATGACTTGCTCAGTGATGGGCCAAGGTATTGTGAAACTGCTATAGTAAATCTTGACGACAAGAATAGACCTGGAGCTCACTGGGTGGCGTATCGAAAATATGGCCAGAATGTTGTTTATTATGACAGTTTTGGAGATTTGCAGCCACCTATTGATTTAATGTTGTATTGGGGTGTTGATACAGTTCAGTATAATCACAAACGATATCAAAAATTTAACTCTTACAACTGCGGTCATTTGTGCTTAAAGTTTTTGTCAAAACATATATAAGCACTTAAAATAGTAAAAAAAATCTTAGTTTTACATTGACGGTCATGGGAGAAACATTAACACTTAGTTTGTGTGGTACTTCTTCTACCCTAGAGGCGCAATATTTTCCACCTATTAAATTATCACCAAAACACAAATATGTTCTTGGTTTAGTAGAACTCCTAACGTTCAATTCAATTCCTAATATTAATGTAAATAACAATAAATTTAACGTGGGTGATCAAGTGATAGTTATTCCAACTGGCAGTTATGAAATTAAAGATATTCAGTCATTTTCAGTCAATGTGTTACAACCGAAAGATATAAGTATCATCATCAAGTCAAATAATAATACGCTTCGTAGTGTCGTTAGGTGTAGTCATACTATTGATTTCAGACCAAAAGATTCTATAGGGCGACTACTAGGTTTTACTGAACGATAACTACAAGATAATTTAACTCATGACTCCGATTTATCTGTATCCATTCTCAAGATTAACGCATTACGAGTTAAGTGCGGCATCACTAGTGGAGCTTATATAAACGGAAAAAAAGTTCATACATTTCATGAATTTTTTCCTGCGGTACCACCAGGATATAAAATTATTGAAGTTCCATCACAAATAATCTACTTACCTGTCATTGGACGAGTCATAGATCAATTACAACTACGCGTAGTTAATCAAGATGGTAATTTAATCAATTTTCGTGGAGAAGTAATCACGATAAGATTACACATTAAACCTTCATCGTAATGGGCATCATTTATAATCACAAAAAGTATATAAACAGCTTGACAGGTACTTCTGCGCTTAGTTAATGGCAAGCTTTTAAATCGTCGAGACGTCAGAAAGGACAACTGAATCATCAAAAATTGACCAATCAAAACATACAGTTTCTTAAAAGTCTTGGCTTAAAAACAAAAGGTGTAAACTAACGTTTAAATTGTTACCTTAAAGATGGATGACATTTTAAGCATTCAGTCCCCCATTGCGTTTGATAAGTCTATCGCACACTATGAAATTCATACTCATCAACCATATGCATCATCAACATATAATAATAGTGATGAAATTCGTATATCAATTCAACATTAAGACCTATGCCTGCTACCATCCCGCAGTTTCTTACATATTCATGGAAGGGTAGTCAAAGCAGATGGTACTATGACTGCTGCAAATATTAAATTAGTAAACAATGCTATCCTTCATAAATTTGAAGAAATAAGATATGAGATTAACGCTATAGAGATAGATAAGTGTAAAAATGTAGGTTCGACAACTCTCATTGGAAACTGGCCAACGCTCAATCCTGATCAAGACGTATTAACTGAAAATGCTGGTTGGCTTGGTACTTCAAAAGAACTTAATTTAACAAATAATAATGGCTGCTTTGATCTTTTGATTCCTCTTAGTATAATTTTTGGTTTTGCTGAAGACTATCGTAAAATAGTTGTTAATGTAAAGCATGAACTTATACTCACAAGATCTAAAAATGATTTAAATGCAGTTTTACAAAGTGAAATTTCTGCTGCAGAACCTAATGGAGTGGCAACTTAGGAAGACTTCAAGATAATAATATTAAAACTAGAATGGCTTATGCCTTACGTTGTAATGTCAGATGCACACAAAATTCGTCTACTTAATTATTTGCAAAAAGATAAATTTGTATCTATGAGCTATCGAACTTGGGAACTTTATGAATATCCACTTTTACCTTCTACATCGAAACATACATGGACGGTCAAGACGTCCAATCAGTTGGAAAAGCCACGCTATGTTATACTAGCCTTTCATACAAATCGTAAAAATCCGAGAGGTATTAATGCTAGCCAGTTTGATGATTGTAATATAAGAAATGTAAAACTTTATTTAAATTCACAATATTATCCTTATGGGGATCTAAATATCAATATAACAAACAATCATTTTGCATTGTTATATGACATGTATGCAAACTTTCAAAATTCATATTATGGTAAAGATCGTGCACCTTTGTTAAGCAAATATCAATTTCAACATGCTGTACCTTTGATTGTCCTTGACTGTTCCAAACAAATTGAGTCGTTAAAGAATGCTCCCGTAGATGTGCGATTAGAATTCGAATCTCACGACAATTTTTCTAATAATACATTAGCTTACTGCTTAATTTTACATGATCGTATCGTTCAGTACAGTCCCATGAGTGGGGATGTCAAAAAACTTATGTGAGGCTATAAAACCCGATGCATGACACTACAAACTTCATTAATATGTTAACCGTCATGGAAAAAGGTCAGAGCAGTTGGACTAGAGAAAAAGGAGAGAATAGGCGAAGGCAAGAAGAGTGGAAAAAATTTGAGAAAAGACACGCTGAGGAATGGAAAGAAAAAGAAACTAGGCAAAAATCAAAAGATCTTAAGGTGGTTCTTCACCTAACCCATTTACTTAAACTTACAGGGAAACTTGGATGGATTGTTATTAAAGTTATAAGGCATCTTCTCTTAAAATTTCAAGTCCCTTTATCGGGCAAATTTTTAAAAACAAGTCATTAAAAAAATGCACTTTTAACATGTATTCTTATGTAAATTACTTTTCCATACTACGATATCATGTAATATCCCGTAAAGTAGACTCAAGATCGTAATAGAAAAAGTTTGTAGTGAAAGAAGAATTTTTCAGCTTTCTAATAATATAACAAAAGTTTGGGCTAATAAGAGAAATAGTATACGATATTTAATCGTAAACGTAATCAGTTATTGATCAGCGAGAGCGAAATGTCTGCCGTGTAAACGAGCAGACGCTCGGATCGCGCGCGCAAATTTAAAATGACTCACTTACTAATATGGTAATAAGACAATCAGTAAAATTATTTTATGATTAATATTTGTTGAAAATGAAAATTAGAGTTTATTTTTGTGTTAAAAACGTACATAAGGTAATCATAACAAGAAGCATATCAATATTTCGGATACATCGGATAATAAAAACAAAAGTGAAGAGGTTACGTTTGTGCGGCAGACGACGCTCGACGATTGTATAAAATTATATATATAGGTACATGCAGAAATCGGTGGCAACGTCTGCTTGAGTAGGAGCGTACATGCCATTTTCAGAAACTTGCGTCAAAAAAGAAATTTTTTATAACTCTTACTATGACTTTATTAGCTTTATTTGTATGTAAATGCAATGATATTATGGTCAAGTGCCAGTACAACATATTTTATGTTGCAAATAATACGCTAATCGAAAATTAGAAAACCACCAGGGTCCCGTGTCGCTTTGATACGGCACCATCGTGAAGAACCACCTTAAATGTTGTAAAATCCTTTAAAAATAAAAAAATCAACTTGCTCAAAAAGATATTTATTGATCAACATGTCTCATAAGCCAACCATTAGCAAATTCACTACTGATGTCAAATATCAAAAACTTTTAACCAAGGATGATGATGATGACATAGAAAATCTTGGATAAAAAATTTAACAGAAAAGTTCTCAACTGATAAATCATCATTTCCTAAACGTAAAAATTGTGAACGATTCAAACAATAATTTAAGATTTTTATATGAAAAAAAAGGATAAAACACATGCAAGTCTTTAAAAAGCCTGGCAATCATTACATGCTTAAAAAATTAGTTATTCTACCGCTCCATCCAAACGATGCTAAAGTACAAATGTATCTTTTCAAAGAACCCTTTGCTTGGCGTAAATTATCACAGAAATATAAAGATCAAAATTCATATCTTAAACTTAACTATCATGGACTAGCCTAGAATTCAGGCAATATAAAGTACACTGAGATTGGAAATATTCTACGAGAGAACCTTAAAAATGCCACCAAAGTTTTTGTGAATGCAGAACTAAAACAAAAGTGGCTTGAAAGATTTGGATTTAAAGTCACTGATATGACAGATTATCCTTCGTTAGAGCTCCCAAAACAGGTTACCAGTTGCCCTCATAATAATCGAGCTTACAAAACCATGTGTGCTCTTCACAATGTCAAACGCATGAAAAAGTTCTACTTATATACAGAATGGGAAGATGATAGAAATGATAATAAAGAGCTGTACACATAAATATTTAAAAACAATGTTATTCATACTTTGTTAATTGTGGTTCAAAATAAATTGTCCAAAAAATAAGAACAAATGTTTTAAGATTTACTATCGTATATATTATTTTTCTAAGAAATAAAAATATACTTCTTGTCCTACCCACTCTCATCATACATTATACATTTTTAATTAAAATTCTTTATAAAAATATATACATACAGACATCATACGTAAGTATTTATCTATGTATGTAGATGAACATGTAGATGTGTACATATATTACCTTGGAGAGGTAACATTTATTCGTCATACCTCACAGATATAAGCGTGTGGTTGGGGCTCTCATCCATATACATACAAAACAACACGCTCTCCTACAGGCAAACCAGAGAGAAGGAAGCTGTGCACAACCCCTAGCGCTTCGTGCAGAGTCGTAGTTGTCCGCGCACAGTCATGCTCGTGGGCAGGGAGGGGAACGTGTGCTGGATTCGGCGTGTGCTCGTATCGGCCTAGTCCATCTACTCAATACAAATAACAAATTTTAAGGTCTTTTACGTCAGAAATTAGAAAATCCTGTAACGGTTCAATGTGTAATTTCAAATCAAGAGGTAATTAGTTAATTTTTGGCCTGATATAATGCAACGAAAAACTTTTTCGCATTGCTTATAGTATCATTGTTACCTGCACTTGACTTGATAATTTTTAAAAGAAAAATTTTTGTTTTTAACCACTCCGTTCTTACATAACATGTATAGACTTTTCAAAAAGCCTATCATCATACTTTAAAAGTCATCTGTTAGAAGTACTTTGCTTGAACAAGAATATTTATTTGTAAAGTCTTATTCGTCAGAAGTTTAAATATTCTGCAAGAGTGTAATAGGTCATATCATTAAAACTACCCAGTAAACTTCTGTAGTTCGAATTGATCAGGTATTTAAAGAATTTTTGTTCCTATTTGTTGGTTTTAAATGCTTTTTCGCATTGTCTGGCAGTGTCATTGATACTTGATTATACCTTGTATATCATTGAATAAGAATTTTTTTTTCTAAGGAAGTTCCATTCTTGTATAATAGGTACACGGATTCTGAAAAGCACTTCATTATATTTTAAAAGCCGTCTGTTAGCGGTACTTCACTGGGACACAATAAATATTTATTTGTAGGGTCTTATTCGTCAAAAAATAAAACATTCTGCAAGAGTTTGATGGGTCGAATCATTAAAATAACCAACTGAAATTTAATAGTTCTAATTCATATGGTATTCAAGAAATTTAGGCCCTATTTCTTTCATTACAATGCTTTTTTGCATTGTTTAGCAGTGTCAATGGTATTCGATTATACATTGATTATTTTTAAGAGCAAATTTTGTTTTTAAAAGCAGCTTCTTTCGGACATAATAGGTAAACGATGGTAAAACCTTTTATTTATACTTTAAAAATCGACAGTTAGCGGTACATTGCTGGAACAAAATAAATATTTGTTTAAAAGGTCTTATTCGTCAGAAAATAAGATATTCTACAGGAATTTCATAGGTCAAATCGTTTAAATAACCAATTAAAATTTCATAGTTCTAACTAATATGGTAATAAAAAATTTTAGGCCCTATTTGGTTTATTATAATGCTTTCATGCTTTGTTTTAAAGTGTCAATAATATTTAATGTTACCTTAATGATTTTTAAGAGAAAATTTTGTTTGTATGAGCAGCTCCTTTTTGACATAGTTGGTAAACGATTTTAAATAACTTGTCTCAATAATTAAAAAGTTGTCTGTTAGCGGTACTTAGCTGGGAAACAATGGATATGTACTTGAAACATCTTGTTCTTCCAAAAATCAAATATTCTGCAAGAGTTTAATATATCAAATCATTAAAATTACCCAGTAATCTTTCATAGATCAAATAAATAAGGTATAAAAGGAATTTAGGCCCTATTTGTTGCATTAAAATGCTTTTGTGCATTTTTTGGAAGTGAAAAACTTACTTGATCATTCCTTGAGAATTTTTAAGACCAAATTTGTGTATTAAAGCAGCTCTAATCTAGTGTAATAGGTACACAAATTCTAAATAGCGTTTCTTTATACTTTAAAAGTCAGCTACAAGCAGTACTTTACTGGAACACAATAAATATTTATTTGTAACGTCTCATTTGACAGAAAATTATATATCCTGCAAGAGTTTCATGGGTTAAATCATTTGAATGATCAACTAAAATTTTATAGTTCTAATTTGTAAGGTAATAAAAAATTTTAGGCTCTCTTTAGTTCAATAGAATGCTTTTATGCTTTGTTTTAAAGTGTGAATGTTATTTAGCTATACCTTAATGATTCTTAGAGCAAATTTTGTTTGTATGAGCAGCTCCTTTCTCGCATAGTTAGTAACTGATTATAAAAAAATTGTCTTAATACTTCAAAGGTCGACAGTTAGCGGTCCTTTGCTGGAAAAAAATGAATATTTGTTTGAAAGGTCTTATTCGACAAAAAATTAAGTATTCTGCAAGAGTATAATAGATCAAATCATTAAAATTATCCAGTAATTTTTATAGTTTAATTTTAAGATGCTAAAGAATTTTACTCATATTTGCTGCATAAAAATTCTTTCTTGCATTGTCTTGCAGTGTCAATGTTATTTGATTATACCTTAATGATTTTTAAGAGCAATTTTTTTTTTTATGAGCAGCACCTTTCTGACATAGTAAGTAACCTATTATAAAAAACTTGTCTTAATACTTTAAAAATCGACAGTTAGCGGTACTTTGCTGGGAAAGTGTAAGAAAGAAGCGTGCATTTTTAGGGGGGGAGGGATACAGAGCAGCACTGGTGACACAGAGAGAGAAGGAGAGAGAGCCAGACAGCCAGCGCAGGGATCTATCAGCCAGAAAGCGTAAGGAAAAAGCGTGCACTCCCATTTTCGATGGCTAAAAAACAAAAAAAAAAGCTGAGTTTAAGAGAATTTGATTACAAATAAAATGCAAAAAGAACTTTTGCAAGCGAGTGTAATTTAAATAAATGGGAGCACTTTTTTGGCCGACATGCATACACACTACTCTCACACCTATCTTAGCTCAGGCACCACAATCACATAACCAGTAAGTGGGGTATGGTGGGACAACGCAGAAATTTCTGGGTATAGTGGGACAGGAGGAGAAAATCGTAACTGGTAAATTCATTTGTCAAAAAATATCCTTAAAAAAATTTCCTAATATTCCTTCATCTCTAGCTAGATAAGACTCCCAAAATTAATTTTGGTTAACGTTCAAAAGAAAATGAAAAAAATATTTTATCAAGCTGTCCAAGCACTCGTTTGATGCATACGTCTTGAACGAGGCATTTCACCCATTTTAAATGTGACACTGAAGTTGACTATCAAGATGATATGCCAAAAATAAAATTTTTTTCGTACGTTCAAACTATTTATACATAATAATATGATACTCAACAACAAGTTTTATTAATTAGATCTTAAAAATAATTACTTCGTCATAAAATATAGCCTGTCCTAGTATACCCTTATTTTCTGCAAACACCATGTAGAAATAGGACGAAGCTTATCATTGCTGTCCCACTACTGCATCCTTTTTTTTAAAACTAAGTAGTAGTAGGACAAGTACTTGACAAGACCAAATTCTATTTTTAACGACTGTGATTTCATGCTTTTAACCATTGTAATTGTGTGAGTGTCATCAATCTAATCTTTGATAGTAAAATTAAGCTCAAATATATTTGTAGGATTAGTAGTTTAGTGAATGAGAGCATTGTTACCTGGTTAATAGACATAATCTGATACCTTACCTCAATGCAATCTGTATTAATCCATGCTACCCAATGTAAAAAAAATTAACTTTGCAGAAAATGATATAGTTTTTTAATAATTAATTTTCATCCTACTAATATTTAAAAAAAATGAACAAAATTAATACCTCTGAAAATTGTCAACAGAAAAACACAGGTATTAGTTTACTCATATAATATTTTCATTTGGTATTTCAGCCTTTAAAACTTGCTTTTTATCACCACAGAAGAATCAAATAATTCTCTTTAAAAAAATATATTTTAAGTAACCAATCTTAATTTTAAGATCGAGAAGGAAGCAGCTAAGGAAAACCGACCCGTGGTGGTTATAAATAATTTGATACGTTACTTACAAAAAAAAAAAATATTGAAAAAGCAGTAAGTTTTAGTTAATAACCAAGAAAAAGAAGAAATAAAAACGCTAAAAGTACAACAAAAATTTAAACAAGAAGTTTCAAGAGAGTAAAAAAACTGTTAAGAACAAAAAATGAAAGTTAACTTGAAAATTAAAAACTAAAAAAAAATTTTTAAATAAGAAAACTGGAATGTGAATAGTGACTCAATAGAACAGGAAACAAAAAAATGTTCATCTCAACTAGAAGACAATGAAAAAGCATCAAGTGCGTATAAAGTTTATTTATTGCAGAGCAAAGTAAAAAGAAAAAAATTAAAAATTTTAATACCTCAAAAACTTATATTTGTTTTAAACTATTATTCGTTATTATTATTATTTTCGTAGTTTGTATCATTAATAATTATATTGTTTAGTTTATTTTGTATTAGATATTATTTTTTCCTTTAATATTAACGGACATAGTAAGTAGGGATTTTGTGATATCGTTGAAAAAAATATATATAAAAGAGAAATCCCTATTGATCTATTATTTTTAATATTTACATACTCTCAAAAGTGATAATTCACCTACTGTAAATAAAAAATTGTGTTCTTACATATGCAAATAACATTGTCATAAACTGTTCCACTACTACCACATACAGTGTCCTACTACTGCCGTAATCCTAAAAGACTATGTCCCACTACTGCAGATTTCACGACTTATTTGAAAAATTATTTAATGAAACGGATAATCATAAGCCCAGTCAATAAATATTGTTTCCTTAAGTAAAGACCTATATTTTTAATTTAAAAAAAAATTTAGGTGAATTAGCATTGGTGGAACTTCCAAAATAAGAAATAAATGTTTTTTGCTTAAAAAAGTGTCCCACTTTACCCCATTTTACCCTAGAAAATTGGTGGCAATTGAATATTAAAATTAATAAAATACCTAAATAGAGAGAGCAAACGTATACGCGCATTCCCAAGTGTTATGCATATTTCTATTGCCGTGTCGTAGTGTTTTACTGTGTGCCTTCTCCACATATACAATTTGTGCATGCACGTATGAATGTGAGTGTAACTTGTTAACAAAATTATGGATGCAATCATGAACGTGTGCATGTATGATGAGTATTTGTGCGTGTACTTTCTACTTTTACTGTGCAGGTGTATACATGTTTGCCTGCGGGCATTTGTATAAAATATAGTAGTTAATATTAATACTATATACACTAATTAATATTATTTCAATAAAGTACATTAAAAATAATTTTTGCATGTATGGCAGATCAATGCAGATAGCCAGTATTGATTAAACGGGTTTTTATAATATTGTTTAACCTCCAAGTATTACAAAATACGCCATTTCTTTAAAAAGAAGCAAGATAGACCAAAAATAACAAGCTTCACAGGTTTCCGAAAGTTGAAAAAAACATTGTTGCACACAAAAAAAAACATGTTGAGTTATGTAAAGACATAACGTCAAACTTTAATATTTTAAATATTTCTGTATAAAATAAAGATGGAAAATTTTTGGAAAAATTATAGCATACTTGCGAAATTATTACAAATATGTATATATTTAACGTTTTTTGCCTAACAATAACCTTAAAAACTATTTTAAAAAGTTCCCTAGCCTTTTACAAATGACGAATGTACAGGTTTAACATAAATATACCCCCGTAAACCGCAAAAAAAAAGTACATATTGAACTCACATTAATTTACAAACCTTGTACTTTACAGTACGGATGTGATTTCTACATACATACGAGACCTTCATTCTTACCGGGGGACTCTGAGTCTTACACGCTGGTTTTTTTTTTTTTAATGTTGGGAAACGTAATTTTTCATTGCATTTTATTGGTTGGAATAGATAGTTTCCAAGCGATACTCTTCCACATGACATCTTGAAAAGGCTGGTACTTGATCTATATGATTAAAATATAATAAGAATCAAATTTTATGATTCTAATTTTTTCCAAAGTATCTACTATTTTCTTACCTCTGTCTTTGACCTTATTTTGGATACAAAAGTTTAATAGCATACGAAATATCCCTGTCAAGTTAAGAACCTATTCAGTAATGTAGTAATAAAATTAATTTGTAATCTAAAAAATTTTTTTTTTTATGTATATATATATTTTACAGCCATTTCTGAAAACTGTACCCAAAAGGCCCTGTAATGCTGTGTTACTATGCAAGTATGAGATATCGTCATTGGTATAGTAAAAACCGCCGCAGATTTGATTGTGATATCAATCACTGACAGAGCAAAGGGGACCTTGTTTTACATGGCTTCCAAACCATTGGACCACGGTTTAAAGTACGCACATGAACAATTCGGTCTCTTAGAGGTGCGAGCCAAGTAAGAAAAGAAAAAAACTATAAAAAATAAGAACTTTCCTTTTATACATTTGTGATAGTTACTGGGTTTAACTTACATGCTTTTTTATTTTCGTTTTGCATACTTAATTTTAATTTTATACAAAATGCAAAATATCTGTCCTAACTACATTTTTGATTCACGAATCATATTCATAATCAGTTGTATAAAAATTTGAACTTTATTTTCACATCTAAATAATTCCACAAACGGTTTACTACTGAAAAATAAAAAATTTTTTTTAATATAAACCTACGTTGTTGAAACATTGCCCTAAAGGTTTTTTAATAATCATTGAAAATGCCAAAACTAAAGGAAACTGCTTTCTGTATAAATTAAACAATAATGACGATATATGTCCTGTACTTTGACTTATTTCTGGAATAAAAACCTATCATTTAATTTTTTTTCCGTTATCATTTTTGCTTTGATATTACATTGAAATAATTTAATTACTTTTAACCTTGCACTATTGCATAAGCCATCAGGTATACTCAAATTAATTATCAACAACTTCGTTTGTATAATTTATAAATCCTGCTCATAAGGTGGAAGTTGCATTTAAAATTTATATAAATGTTCTCATCAGACCTATCAATACCTTCATATGTTGCATGATCTATGATGTAATAAATTCTTACATCTCCTTTCAAATAATTCTAAATTTTATTATTTAAAAACCAAGTATATTAGTTGTAAGAAGTGAATATCACGTTTTCTGATAAAAGATAAATATTTCTACTTCAAACCTATGAACAAATATTACGTTTATAGCTAATATTTTAGGATTTGAGTGATAGCCAATGATAAATTTAAAAATAATAACACGGGAGGAATTGAGTGCATTCCGTTATTGTCGCGCGAGTCACAAACGAAAACGGAACGCTCCGATATTCTTGCGAAAGAATAAAAGAGCGTTCCAAAACTTATGGGGGCGAGACTGATGATGGTGGCGCTGCGAGCCTTTAAAGCTGTGCATACGTACATGTAAGTATACCATTATGCTATTGTTGTCAGTAATTACGTTATATATCGACTATTTTTTCATCTCTGTAGTTTTATCTCGATTTTTTTGTTCACGATATAATCTTTATTACATAGCAGTTGCTTTTTATCGCAAGTAATTTAAATATAAATTTAGAAATATGATGAGATCGTTATTGTATTTACGAAAAAAATGAACCATCAACTTAAGTTTGGGATTTGGGCCATGGTTTCTCTAAATGAATTATTGGAATCTTCCGATTCATCCAGCGAAGATGAAGACGCAGCAGTTGTACTACAAGAATGTGAGGAAACCAAAATAAACAAAAGGAAAGTTTTAAATTTCAATTACATCGATAAAATTGATCAATACAATGACGAAGGTTTTAGAAAAAATTTTCGAATGAACAGAAACACTTTTAATTTTGTATTGGAAGCCATACAAACTTATTTAAGAAATTATTATGGATGTGGTCGCAAGCAAACTTCTCCTAGAGTGCAATTGCTTGTGGCGTTATGGTTTTTTGCCAACCCTGAATCTTACAGGTACAAGTTTTATTGAATGTAATTAGTATTGTTATGATTTTTATTAAAATTTATGATATTAATTTTCATATCGAGAAATATGCAGTCGCTTTCCTGTTAAACCGGCAACTGCGGTGAGAGCTGTCAGAAGGGTGGTGAAGGGATTATACTCCATTTGGGATACATTTATTGGGTGGTCTGAAGATCCAATAGACAATGCTGAAAGTTTTCAGATGTTGTGGGGATTTCCTGGAACCATTACAGCTGTGGACGGCACACATATTAATATCCCATTGTATATATGAGCAGGGATACATCAACCGAAAGTATCATGCATCGATTCAGCTGCAGGTCGTTGCAGATCAAACAATGAGGTTTGTTCATTGTTATGCAGGTCAGGTTGGTTCTGTATATGATGCGCGGGTGTTTCTTCTATCTGGACTCTAGGATATATGTAACACTGATGCTTTTTTTCCAAACGATACGCATTTGATAGCTGATGCATCCTGCTCAGTACAACAACACGTATTAGTTCCATATGCTAATAACGGACATTTAACTGCTGTTCTAAAAAACTTCAACTCACGATTGTCTAAAGCCAGGTTGGTTGTTGAACGCGCTATTGGAATGTTCGAAGGTAGATGGAGACGGCTATTGCGAAAACTACCCATGTTACGTGTTGATTTGATTTCTAGATTAATACTGGCAGCCTGCGTTATCCATAATATATGCATCATTCAAGGTGATCTGTACAATTTCAGACGTCAAGAAAGGAAACTGAGAGTAGTTAGAAATAACGTCATCTCTGCAGCAAGTCAATGGGCTGGAGAAACTAAAAGAGATGAAATTGCGATCGATCTTTATAATGCTCCTTTTAACATTTAATTTTGTGCAAAAGACGTATGTAATTTTTTTTATATTTTGTAATAATTGATGATATTGATATAATAAAAGCCTTAAAAATAAATACTTAACAGCACAGTTAGAACTTGCTTTTTCTCCAAATTGTTGCCTGCCCCTTCGCAATATTCTTACAAAACTAAAATATTCATTGTTGAACAGAAGATGAAGGAACGTACAAGAAATAAAAACATAAAAGGAAGTTAAAAATAAATAATCCAGAAAAAAGATGTAATCAATTTGAGAAATAGTATTATATTAATCATAAAATCTAAGCAAAAGCTACTTAAGATTTTTTTTACATTGGATCCAACCAATTACTGTTGGGTATAGTTTACTAAACGATTAACACAAAATATATGTTACATTTTTATCTTAATACTACATTTAATCACTAATTCGCATAATCGTTGAAGAACTTTTAATACTTCCAAACACAACGTGCAATAGGAAAATTAGAAGTTTGAATAAGTAGTATTAATGCTTCGCATATTTTTAAGAGCTTAATAATTATATGCTATTCACCCCTTTAACTAAAATATTAAAATCGTACCATACAGTTATGAGAATAGTAATAAAAAATAATTAAAAGCAAATTAATGCAAACAGATACATTAGCACTTACGTTCTCAAAGTTAGTTGTAGTTTAACAAGTGGTTTCACAATTTAATTATGTACGGACCGAAGCCAACGCCAAATACGCAATGTATTAATTATCAAAGTGTTAAACCACTTGTTCCACTACAACTTGCATTTGAGGAATCAAGAATAGAATAATAGGCAGCCAATTATTTGAAATCATAAGAAAATGATTTATCAGAACTAGTTATCTCTTTCTTGGAGGTTTTAACTAAATCTCCGATCGTGCTATTTTTCTTTTTTTTTTGTGCAATAGATCTTGCATGTAACCATCAACATTTTTTTTTTAAGCTTTGCCCTTTCTCATTTTCCTGGTAACTTTTTCTTCTTCTGACTCTTCGCTACTATCAGAATCTCTTGTTGAAGAGGCAGTGGATACCAAAGACATAAATACTTCTTTTTTGAATAAAGTATCCATCTCCTCATAAATACGTGCATGAGAGTAAAATTTCTTATAGGTTCATGGTTTTTATCCTAATAATTATATTTTACCTTAAAAAACTCAAATTCTCGGCGATCATTGCCACTAGTATTGTTGTAATCTTTTACTTCTTTATATTGTGTTTTTAAATAGTCCATCCTTTGACGACACTACTCGGAACTTACATTGTAACCACATGACACCATTTTCGTAGCTAGAGTTTTCCAAGCGGCAGCCTTAGAAGTTTTTGGATTTTTAAATAAATAACTGATTCCTTCGTATTCATGAAGAAGGAGGAGGGTAGCAGCTTTGTTCCACCTACGAACTGAAATTACATATAATGTATATATTATATAAATTTGTGTACATATTTGTATATAAACTTGTTCAAAAAACAAACCCAATTGACGGACTTGCACTTAATCCCTCTGAAAGAGTAGAGTTGGATTCACGTGTTGATTTAGATCTCGAGCATTTACTTTTCATCGCTTTGGTGGAACAACTTTCGGTCACGTTTTGAACAATAATATCATTTAATTCCTCTGAGCAGTCCAAATCAAAAGAATTTTTGTTGTGTAATGAATCAGATACGATGGGAGCCATTCTTGCTTTTTTTGCTGCATTATCTTTTGTAACTGACCCAACTTCTTCCAAATCATCTTTTTCACTGCTAGATGATGACTCAGAAGACTCATCATCTTTTATTTTTGAAGTCTGCCCCTCTTGCATATCCATCACTCTTGTCAGCAAACAACGTCGAAATTGTATATCTGAAAAATATATAGGTTATTAATACAAAGACGAGACAGTGTACATGTTACCTGATAATTTTACCTTAGGACATAAGCCAAGCCCCACTAGTGTAGGTACGTGAGAGACTTAGTCATCAGGTGAGTACAAAATGTATGTGCCTACTTCGTAGCCCATAAGATCAGTTAAAACTCATACATACCGCCCCGAGCTTTTTCAGCAGTTTTTTTGTTGACATTCACGATGAATATTTTTCCAGTTTCAGGGTCCTTCAACCTAATTTCAACTTTAGCAGATTCCATATTAATTAAGGATATGCAGCAAATTATTGTAGGATTATACAGCCAAAACAAAGACAAAATAGTCTATCTGATGAAATCACTGACAACAATCGCATAAAGGTGTACTTACATGTATGTATGCACAAGTTTAAAGGCTCGCGGCGCCACCGTCATCAGTCTCGCCCCCATAAGTTTCGGAACGCTCCTTCATACTTTCGCGAGAATATTGGAGCGTTCCGTTTTCGTTTGCGACTCGCGTGACAACAACGGAATGTAACCAAAGCTATCAAGTATTTGTTAATGTAAATAACTTTCAACGTTTTGGCCCGTACAGTTACATGGATAACAAGGCCCTCATCAGGTACAAAATTTCTACAAAACACAAAAAACGTCCAACATAATGTAAAAAATGTTTTTAGAACATAAATTATACCATATAAAATTTATGCTACTAGCCCACTGCACGCTCCACGCGCTAACCCCCTAAATTTAATCAAACATTTACTTTCTGTATTTAAAAAAAAAAACAATAATTATATCTTTGTCGTAACATGTAAAATTGTAATATTTATCAACTTACAAATTAAAATGACTTTTTAAAGATTTTTCAAAATCTTTTTTTTTAATCTACTCGCACTTGATCAGTCTCAGCCAATCATGCGACGAATAAACAGGCTTCATCACGTGACCCATGGTTTTTTTAAGATAGAAGTAAAAAACACTTGCAATTGTCACACTAGTGACTATGTATAGCACGCAACATGGTAATACGGCAAATACAAAATTTTGATATGATAATAAGTTCTTATAGAGGCGCTACTCATACATGTATGTTATGTCTATGTACACGTGGATTAACATTTGAGTAAAAGTAATAACAATACCATAACTTATCTAAACAGTTAAAAATTTGTAACGTGAGATTATAGAGTAATAATCTATAAATCTGAAACGATTTTATTGATTAGGTCTTTATAACAATTTTTCTTAAATATTCCTATCCAGAATTCTGTTAATGTTATAGGGGTGGACAATGATGTGTAATGTTCCAGAGAAAAGTCGTTCAAATCTTTTATTTACTGTATCTAACATTTTTATGCTATCAAAATTCAAAGAGTGGTTGGTTATTTTAGTATGATCTCAAATCTCACTATTATGACACAATTATTTACACGAAGATAAAAGCTATTGTAAATATTTAAGAGAAAAATTAGTATTAGCCGTTCATACTAAAATAATTAACCACTTTTTTAAATTTTGATATCGTTAAAGTGTTAGATGCAGTAAATAATAAATTTAAACGACTTTTCTCTGAAATATTACACATCATTGTCCACCCCAACAACATTAACAAAATGCTAGATAGGAATATTTTTAAGAAATTGTTATACAGACTGTTTAATTTAGTTAACGAATTTATTCCGTCATACACATAAGCAAATACAATAGGGAAACGAGGAATAAGTGATCTTGATTTAGTGAAATAAAAGATACCTTTTCGCGGAAAAATATAACCAACTTGCCAAGGCGCAAAAAACTCCACGAAATTGAAAAGAAAGCCCGGGCAAGTTAATGCTTTATTTGAACAAAGAAAGAAAATTTACATCGACAGGAAAGTGTTTCTAATAAGAAATCATCCAAGGATAGGACAGTGATTCTAGAGAAAACAAAACGTGTATAAGAATATACATGGTCCATCAAAAATGATCCTGAAAAACGACACTACCTGATTGAGCTCATTAAGAAGAACAAATAAGCTCTTTATGAAATTTCGATCCGATGAGTAGTTTCCAAGATATTGTTAATTAAAAATCACTATAGAAGTTTTACAAAAATACTAAAAAAAAAACTTTCTAAGCCTGTTTTTTACGGCAAAATTCATTGACTCTTGGTAACCACACAACGGATCTTTTTTCTTCATCTTAATGAGCTTAATTGCGTAGTGTAGTTTTCCAGGATCATTTCGATACACCCTGTATGTCCATATAGACACTTAGTACGTATGCTATACCACGGGGATTCTTTGTTTAACGCCGAGAGAGCTCTCTTACTTTATCATACAGAGCAAGGTTTCCAGACAGGACCGGTTACCTTGAATGCAAACGCCACCCACCGCAGTTCCCTAATCAGCTCGCCTTATCGTAGAACCAAATTTGCACCTCGTGAAGGTTACAGCTACACGCCGCGGATCGTGAACTCGGGTGGCAGGTTTGAAGCAAGTCACGCTCCGACGATCTCACGTGCACGATGTCTGATCACGCGGTCGCCATGAAGCGCCTCACACACGCGCTTCCAAATCACTCTAGTGGCACACAAACCACATTTTCGACGATCACCACAAAACCACGCTAGATCACACGAGAAGAAATCTTAATAATCACTAGCCACACGCTCTCCTCGTGCGCCGCCAAAGCTGCGCTAATTATCAACTCCTTGGGAGAGAACCCGTGAATCGACGACTTGGGACGTCCGTGTGCTATTCACAAACATCAACCGCGCTACGCCACTGCTCTCTACCAAGAAAATGAGTCAAGAAGACCAAAAGGGCCTCTCTTGCACATCACCATCCAATCCGCTCACAAGTTATGAATTTTTAAAACAAGTGGTATTGTTATTACTCTCACTCAAATGTTAACCAACGCGTACATAGACACAATATACATGTATGAGTAGCACCTCTATAAGAACTTGTGAAATATCAAAATGTTGTATTCACCGTATTATTATCTTGCGTGCTACACACAGTTACTAGTGCGACAAATGCAAGTGTTACTTATAGCACAAATTTTATACATTATAATTTACGTTTTTAAATATTTATTACATTACATTTGTCGTTTTTTGTGTTTTATAGAAATTTTGTATCTGATGAGGGCCTTGTTATTCATATAACTGTACGGGCTGAAACGTTAAAAGTTACTTACATTAATAAATACTTAATAGCAATACCACCTGAGTTTTTAATTTAAAATATATAGCTTTTTCACAATTACAAAAGCTTCATCCGAAATTCTCAAATCCATTACTCTTAGTTTTATGTCTCATAAAAATTAAAATAAAGAGTATTTAATATTATTTAGATTTCAAAATAACAGCAGGTTTAATGACTGATCATTTTTTTTGGAAGTTATGTAATAGTGCGATACCAGTCTTAACTATTGATATTATTTTTTTACCTTAAGAAATAACGTAATAAATTAATGTTTTGTATAGAAAAGTTTCTCCGTAACCTCTAGGACAATCAACATAAAAATTTTATGAGCTAGCACTGTTACAGATTAAACAAATCGATTAAATGAAAATTGCTTTTTTCCAATTATATTCAGAATACAGGTTAAGGGTTTCTCTTAAATATTGAGGTAAAGTACCTAGTAGTTAAACACTTTTGACAGTCGAAATTTTCTTTGCTAACTTATAAAAAACTAACAAAATTGATGTTCAAAAAAACATTGCATTAATTATTTAAAATTTTTTTTTATTTATTAGACAAAAAATAAAGAAACATCAGGTTGATAAACAAAGAAAAAATTAATATTAAAGAAAACTAATCAAGACCCAGTACACTGGTGTCCAGGTACTGGGGCCAACATGAGACTTGAGACCGGTGGTTGGATACTCCATGTTAATTAAATAAAAAGGAGGTTAGGGTGGACCTAATTTAAAAATGCTTTCTCACATCTCTCAATCACTCAATGATTATAATCTTTTTCACTACAGGGTATAGTTTCTGGTTATCATTCAACTTTATTTTAGTTTTCAACAGTAACATTAACATGTTATATTCAGTAATAATCAATAGTTTTAAGTGATTTTTACTGTCCAAGTACCAAGTACAGGAAAAATCTTAGGTTATCGAATGGAAGCTATTCTTGGACAGAGTTATTTATATTTTTCGATGTGTTTAACTCTGAGAAACTCAATAAAAATTATAATAATATATATTTTGCAAGGTAACTTTAGTTAGAAAATAACTTGAACGTTCTATGCCCAACTATTAATTCTATAAATTATAATTTTTAGCGACTTTTTCCGTGTCCAAGTACTGTTCACTGTCCAAGGAACACTCCTATGTTGTTAAACAGATCTATTTTTGGACAGTGAACTTACATGCTTCGTATTTAAAACATATTTTTTTACGTAAAAATGAAAAAGAGTTGTAGAGATAAATTTTTTCATTAGGCATTATTATGCTTTGATGGATTATAAATCCATTTTTTTTTTCCAACGTCTCCTATTCGAAAATGTTAATTGTATTGGACTGTCCAACTACTGGTGCTATTTTTATTTCTGTCCAACTACTGGGTACTTTACCTTACAGAGTTACTCGTCAGACTTACAGAGAAAGAATGCCCGAGAATTGTTGTAGGATCTATTTTAAATAATCAAATATTGTCATGGCAACCAAGTTAACCACAAAAGAACGAAGCGATTCACTAACAAACAAAACGCGGCTTCCGTCCGAAAAGCAGTGAAGCTCACTTCTCCCCGTTCTTTCCGAACTCTTCGAATCGTGCAACCCGCATGATTTGAGGGAAAAAATATCGCCCACGGATGATCCCTGTAATCACCGCGGCATTGCCTAGCACATTTACTGCCTTTTAATTCAATGTGCTTGCCTTGAATATTAGTGCACAAGTTAAGGTTACATTTTATGTAAACAGATCGCCAATTACAAAATAAATCGTACAGAAATAACAAGAAGAAGCACATACATAATTTTGAAAATATCTTTTTGATTATCATTTAGCTAAAGATATATTTAATTAATAATATGTTTGCAGAGTTGACCTTTCAAAGAGTTACGATTTAATTTTAAATTAATTTTTTTCGAAAGTATTAAGTTAAATAACAAGCATGATTAACATTATACTTAAAAATTTAGTTTATATGTAGAGGAGCACAATTCTTTTTATTGTTAATAAAATACTTGGTAAAATAAGTTTTAATTAAGTTTCATATATCGACACCTTAAATGTTGTGTGAAATTTAAACCAACGCAAAAAATTGCCGTATCTTAAAATGGAGCATAATTGATGCCCTAACTTCTTCAAAAATTTTATTGACTTGAGTATTACGATTGATGAAGCCCATAGTGATTGCAGTATCTTTTTACGTTCTATATTTCACATTGTGATTAGTTTTATTCAATTGTTAAATAATGTTGCTCCACGATTTCCATTTAATAATAACTTAAAAAATAGTATGGTTCATAATCTTTACAAAATACCATATTTAATTTGCCTAAATGATGCTATATTTTTTTCCACGTTTTTTTTTTCTATCTTAAGGGTATTATTTAAAATATTGTTTGCTAAAGAATTGAAATCTTTTAATGATTAAAAGAATCGATTTTATTCAATGAAAACTGATATGTAAAAGATGTCTGATGATAGTAGTTAGTAACATAGTCGGAGACTATACAAAAAACCTTTTAAAAAAATTTTAGAAAAAAACAAAGTTATCATGTATATCTAAAGCAGTGGGGGGAGGAGAGAAGCAGACAAATCGAATATTATTTATATACACATTGGTTCGATTCCCGGCCAGTGCAACTTTTCGTGCACGTACCTCTGTGATTTTTCACATGTGCTTTTTCACCACGCAATGCTCCTCGAGGAGGGTGTTTAGGCAACCTCCTCGCAGCAAAATTGCCTAATTCTCCCTATCCCCCTCCCAGTACTGGGAGGCCTTCCATCCCTCCTACCTTCCTTCTCCAAAGTGCTAAGTGCCCATAGTAGTGCCCTTATTAAAGGAGCCGGACGTAAAGCACTAAAAAAAAATATATCTTACTAATATATAAAGCAAAGCCGCTAAAACCGTTGTAATCGCTAACCGCGAAAACTACTGAACCGATTTTGCTGAAATTTCACACACTGATTCATGATACTTCCTAGATGGTTTTAGTATAGTTTTTATCTTAAAAAATTTAATAACAATAGCAATAAATGAGCTCAAAGTTTTGCAAAAATACGCCAGCTTTTCACTTTAGTTCAGTAAAATCCGCTAGGTGGCGTCGACATAAAATCGAAGCTACCTGCAACATAATTAAATAAGTGTGGTTATAATAGGCCGGAGCCTATTGTTAGCTGTATAGTCGAGCTTCGGCAGCTCACCAAGCTGTTCAGAGAATGCTGGTGATTGTCCTGCAGCTGGGTATCCCGGTTACGGACGACACTCTTCTCTAAGGGGGAAGGGACCCAAGTGTCCCTTCACCCTGAATCTCGACGAGTGCGATCAAAGAAAAATAAATTAATTCCAACCGATGCCGTCTCTGCCAGAATACCAGGAGACATATCTAGCCAGAGCACAATCTGCACCAACTCTTCAGAGTTGTGTGGCAGTCCCACCATCCCACCTGGTGTAGTTAAAGAATTTATGGCTACAAATGTAAGCAAGGTAAAACAGCTCTGATGGGCACGGGAAGCCACAACGGCTACCTTCTTCGTAGTCGCGTCCCCAACGCGCTTACCCACATGTTCCCGTCTAAAGATGAGCAATTGAGCAGTTGGTTATCCGGGGAACGACCCGAGACAAGATATTCTTTGGTCATCGACGTACCTCCCTCCATCACAGTCTCCGTACATCGAGACTCCCAGGGTAAGAATCAAGCAACCCGTAGCCAGCTCTTCATCATCAGGAATAATAATAAAGAATAGCCTGGAAGTTTCACCACTGGCGCTTTTTAGGGCCATTATAAGTATTTACGTTCCCTACTTAACCATCAATTTCATCGGTTCTTTTTAGGGGCCACCTTAGTGTAAACTACCTTGCCAACAAATACATTTTTATTACCATTTCCGGAAGCGATTCGGCGACTAAAAGACTATATTAACTAAAAACGGGCACTATTAAACCAAGTCAGCTATTCACTGGCAGACGTCACCTGCGGAGTTGTTCTTCGCAGGGCTGGGAAACCCGGTGACCGAGGACCCTATACTACCCTCTCGACTCTAAGCATTCATCCAGGAATCACTGATCCTCTCCAAGGTCTGCGCTGGGCAAACCTATAACAGCTATAAAGGAAAAAAAAACTTGAGCCAACGGGACAGCCTCCACTGGACAAGTATCACTAACCAATCTCCCCATCTAAGATCACCAAAACAACTAAATCTGCAAAATAAAAAAGGTGCTTTAGACACCAACGTCTTTGACGTTATACCGGGAGACGTTGGGAAAGAGCACTACAACTAGCCCCAAAGCTTCGGACTTTGTAATTTTTCTCCCAATCAGTCTGGGTCTTCAACAGTAAGCCAGAGAAGATCACCCTAAGGTATCCAGGCAGTCACAATTGCTGTTAACTGCAGTCAAAAAAGAGTTAACTTAAGAAGCTCACCGGTCTTTTTTAGGGCCATCGGACGTCGAACTACCTTGCCAACAAATGTATTAAAATTAACAAAGTTGACTGAAAATAGCCTTTAGGGGTCATAAAAGTCGTAAGCATACCAATAGTCGCAAAAGGGTATATTGGAAAGAAAACATCAAATGTATCTAATGAATACAATTTGAGGCGTCAAGAAACTGATGCAGAAAATTTATCGAGATTGAAACAGCAGCGTCAAAATCGTCAACTTAAGAGTCCATTACGTGAGAGATCAGCTTTTCATTGTACCCTCACAGCAATCTCTGGAATCTTTAAAGATCCTACTTCAGATTTTTTAATGAGTAGAAAATGTATTTGTGTTTTTGTGGCAATAAAAATGTTGGGTTTAAGGTCCAGGACTTTGTTGCTCTGGTAATAAAATTGTGAGATATGAGAAAAAACAATTTTTTTTTAACATAAATTTTTTGGGGGTTTTAAATCTTAACAGCTTTAAAAAATAGCCCTTTTCGTGAATTACACAAAAGAAACCAAATCAACAACTTCTTATAGCCATCGATTATTTTATGGCATAAAGAACGCTTAGTACTTTTCAGCATAATTATTTTTTTGAATTTGTATACCTTATTATTTGACCAAATAAACTATATGGATTCCGAAAAAATATGTTTTTAATAAGAAGATTTTTGTTCTGAAATGTATCGGGAATATGTGTAAAATTTTCTAACTAAAAATGTTTCACATTACGTGTCAACACACTACGGTGTTTTATTTAGTAAGTCTCGGGCGAAGCCGAGACGGGGGGCTGCTAGTATATATATATATATATATAATACACACACTAGATAGTTGTGTGATTTAAAGATTTAACGAGCTCTCTCTAAGAGAATAATTTTTTTTCTTTCTACCCGTGAAATTTAATGTGTCAAACATTGGGTTCATTAACCACTGCATGAATAAGTGATAACATAGCACCTCTAACTAAGCAACTCACTGCTGGGGCTATATTGAAATGCAATAATTAAATTCAAACTACAAGTAAAACTTTAAAAAAATATGTGCGAGCTTCAATTGAGACCTTACAAATACATTACTATCCCTTATTTTTGAAGATGATGGATGGAGTGTTGATATCAGTAATGATGCATACAGAAATGCACATTATATAATTTTATTTTCATATACTGCATCAGAGATCAGTAGGGAGATTGCTGACTGACATCCTACGAAGTGTACTCACTTTTTTTCACTGGTTCGAGCGCCCCGTCGTGGCCAAGCGCTGAACTAAGCGCATATTTTTTTTATTTGAGAAGAATAATAGGGGTATGCGCCCACGAGGGTGGATTTGCGTAGAAATGTCCATAAAGGCGCATATCTTGGAGACGCGTGGAAGGGGTATACCGATTGTTTGCCTACGAAAAGAAAAGTGAAAATGTCGGTTATATAGCTGTATAGCTGGGGACACAGCCAAAGTAAGCGACGACACGAGTTTATCTCTTTTGACTCTGCAACCGACTATATGCTACATATATATATATATATATATATTTTTTTTTATTATAGTGTACTGACCTACTATGGGTATGTACACTGTCTTTATTCATTCAACATTTTACACTGTCTTTTAAGATGTCGTTTTTCATCGTATCATTATACATATCTCTTATTTTCGCTTGTCATTACATTTTCGTTCTTTATTATTCGCATATCATATCTTTTTTATCCCCCCGGTCACGCAGGACCGGTTATCGAAAGCTCGTCACAATTCTTATTTTTTAATTGCTTTTTTATTTTCTTTTCATCTTAAAAACTAAATCGAACCCACAAACCCTTGAGCTGTGTTGTTTAACTGACTTGCTCTCGCTCTTGCTTCAATGTTATCTATAAATCTTATTTAATTATATCGTGAAACTGAATGCTCATTAATTATATGCACAGACTTTTGATTTCAATACATTGTTTTTCATTCTCCCGTACTTTTAACATTTGCAGATTCATTAATGTTTTTGAAAAATATACAGCTTCAACTATTTTTTAAGGTGTTTAGAACAGCTTTAACCACTAATTTATTAATTTTACACATTCTAACTACTGTGAGCTGTAGAGCAAGTTCCAGAGGATATCCATGAACATATGTGACCTCGAAAGAAGATTCATGTGTATCCTTCGGATAGCTGAGATGGATAAGACTTATGCCACTACGTGGATCGCTCTGCACTCTAGGGTTCAAATCAACATTATGGTAGATTTTTTTTTTTTTAATTCAATTTATCATTTTGTTTTCATTTTTTTTTTATTTGTGTTTCATTCAAAATTATATATGTGTCATAAACATTTTTTTTCGGATGTATCAAAATAAATATTGTTACTTTGATACTTCTTGTTAACAAGGCCATTCGATGGTTTTATAATACTAAAAGAACTTTTAAGGATTTCAAAATAATTTATACATTTTGCAACTCCTAAGAAATTATGAACATACTATTTATGACAAAAAAAACCGGAGGCAGAAAAAAATTCATACTTTTACTACGATTATATCAAATATGATTATTACCAGTAAAGTACAACTTACATCCAATTACACGTCAATATTTATCTACGTACATACATTATACTTTTTGGCTAATATTTACATTCCTTATTATTATCTTGTACTTATGACATTGACAAAATTCGTACTACATATATGTACAAACATTGAAGGAGGTTTTTAGTCTTTATAAAAAGTGCGTATTTTAAATTAAAGAGTCTGACAGAGACTTAACAAGGCTTTTTTTATTCAACACATACTAATTTAAACCACTTGTAACTCAGAGTATGGATTAAAAAAAAAGTTGTATTATGTATAAACAATTAACCTTTTTACCTACAATAAATTGTTATTGTAATTTTATAAAAATAATTATCAAATTCTTTTAACAGCGCGTAAATCATATACAGTTAGCAAAAATTTTGCCTTAAAGGTGGTATTATGTATATTTTTATGGATTAATTCCTATAAAAAAATTAGAATTTCACAATTTAAATTGCACTTTTAATCCTCGTGATCGGTTAATTAATTTCACATTTTATGAAACACACAATGATTTATATAAATTTATCCGATTGTTTTTAGTTGATAAGATAGACCGTCAAAAAACACCTTTAGCCATACAATGCAAGGCAGCTAATTATTTTTCTTGTAGTTATAGAAACATAGTCGTATTATCGATATCTTCAACCACGTGACACAGGTTGCTTTTACTAAAAAGCTCGTGGAACTTTCACGACGAGTAGCTAAACTTTGAAATCTTTAGAATTTATTCTAATAGTTCTATGTATCAATTTTCAAAAATCATAGCTTAATTAATTTATTATAAAGAAGTAGGCACATAAATACAGGAAACTCGTTTGAATACTCTACGATTTAAAGAGAAAAATGGAAAACAAGGATAAATAATTGGTCGATTTTTTCAGAAAAATGTAGATTTTTTAAAGATTTTGTACTACAAACATACATATTGATACTACTTTAAGGGGGTTATCGTGGTACAGTCAACTTTTAAATTTAATTATCGTATTAAAAATATCTTTGTTATAATTATTCTTAATAAAACAGGTACATAATTAAAAAGATATATGTATAGAACAAAAAAATGACCAGGAAAGCAATCACAAACTTTAAAGCAACAAATTAACCTATTTTTCGTCTCAGACTGTACGACTACATAGGTATTCTAGTAACAGTGTAATTAGACTTCAAACTGTTATATTCTAAAAATAGTGAGGCTAGGCTTTCCCAATTTTTTTAAACGTATTTCAACTATAATAAACCTTAGCATATTCGTTTTTTGAAATATTCTTAAGAGAATTTCAAGAGTTATGAGTAAAAACGTGCATTTTTCGACAAGTCCTCCATAAAAGCATGTGTATAAGTAGCCAACTTCGCGATTTCATTTCTAAAAAACGGTGAGGCTGAGCCTTTTAAAGTTTTACTATTTTATTTATCATATTAAATCATACCTTTGCAAAATTTTTCAAATATTTCTTTAGAAAATAAAATACTACGCTATCCCCCTTAACTCTTAATCGAAGCTTTTGCCAGCAGAAATAGACCCACGCTGGGTTTTTATTATAACACGAATTTGTAGTTAAACCATTTTTTTTTGGTTCTCACAATTCCTGATGCTAAATAATTTGTTAGGTTAGCATAGTAAAGAGTTTTTTTAGAGTAATAGGTATAAAAGAGCCTTTTCAATACTGAATATAAGAAAAAGCCTTTAATTTGTATTTCTTCGATTTTAAGTTGGTATTGAATTTATGTATATATATATATATATATATATCTTACTTCATACATAAAGAAAAGTCGCTAAAACCGTTGTAATCGCTAACCGCGAAAACCACAGAACCAATTTTGCTAAAATTTTTCATACTGATTCTTTATGATTTCGAGATGGTTTTCGCATAGTTTCTTTCTTGAAAAAGTTAATAACAAAAGCGATAAATAATCTCAAAGTTTTGCTAAAATAAGCTAACTCTGCACTTTAGTTCAGTAAGATCCGTTAGGTGGCGTCGAGGTAAAATTGAAGCTACCCGCAACCATAGATGGTGAAAAGTGGTTATAAGAAGCCCCATCGAGTGGACGATCATCGCAGTCGATCATCGGCACTACACCAAGAACAGAGGAGTTCATGGTGCAGCTGGGCATCCTGGCTACTGATGACACTCTTCTTTTATGGGCAAGCAAAATAAATCGGTTGTTACCCCAGATCCTCAAAATAAACGAGTGCTACGGAAAAACAGGCGTTTGGAACGTCTTTTGTACTTCATATGCGAGCCAGGGAAGACAGCCCTGAAGAGTATAGGAAGCCCGGCCTCTTTAGTGGTCGTCCCAACGGCATATCTACAGAGAAAGTATTCTCCAGGCCTACTTTCCTGACTACCGATGAATGGTTAGTTATCCGGGGAACGACCTAAAGGTGACATATTCTTTGGTCAGCGGCATACTTCCCTTCCTGTACGGTCTCCGTACACAGAAACTCAAAGGATAAGCACCAACCTACATGCAGCTGGCTCTTTATCATCAAGAATAATAATAAGGAATAGCTACAAGTTTCACCACTAGCCCTTTTCAGGGTCATTATAAGTACTTACATTCCCTACTTAACCATCAATCTCATTGATTTTTTTAAGGATCACCTAAGTTTAAATTACCTTGCCAACAAATACAATATTATTACGATTTCCGAACATGATTCATCGATTAAAAGATTTTGTAAAGCCGGCTACTATTAAACCAAGTCAGTCATTCACTGGCAAACGTCTTAAGCAGAGTTGTTCGTAGCAAGGCTGGGAACCCCGGTGACCGACGACCCTATATTACCCTCTCAACTTCAAGCATTCAACCAGGAATCACCGATCCTCTCCAAGGTCTGCACTGGGAGATCCTAACAGCTATGAAAAAAAAATAATAAACGTGAGCCAACGGGACAGTTACCAACGGGCAAGCATCACGAACTAACCTTTCCACCTTAGATCACCAAAACAACTGAGTCTGAAAAAAAAGGTGCTTTAGACACCGCTTTCGACGTTATATCAGGAGACGTTGAAAAAGAGCTCCACAACTAGCTCCAAAGCTTTAAACCCTGAGGTATCCAGGCAGTCACGTTTGCTGGAAACTTTAGTCAAGAAAGACTTTACTTAAGATGCTCACCAGTCCTTTTTAGGTTCATCGGACGTTGAACTACCTTGCCAACAAATATATTACAACCCAATGAAGTTTAAAAAAAATAGCCTTTTGGGCTTACAAGAGTCTCAACTATGCCAAAAGTCACAAGACGTCAAATTAGAAGGAAAACTTCAAATGCATCTTATGAATACAATCTTAGGCGTCAAGAAAATGACGAAAGAACTTATAAAGTGATCAGCTTTTCACTATAACCCACATAGTAATCTCTTGAAACTTTCAGATTTTTAAGTAGGTAGAATATGTGTTTGTATTTTTGTTGCGATAAATAGCGTAGAGGTTAAGCTCTAGGACTTTGTTGCTCTGATAATAAAGTTGTAAGATAAGAGAAATAAATTTTTTGTGAGCTTCGAATCTTTACAGCTTTAAAAAATAGCCCTTTTCGTAAATTATACGGGAGAAACTGCTAATCAACGGCCCCTTATGGCCAATGATTATTTTATGGCACAAGGAACGCACGGTACTTTTCAGCATGATTATATTTTTTTTATTTTTACAGTTTACTATTTGGCCAAATAAACTGTATGGATTCCGAACCAACACTTTTTTAATAAAAAGATTTTTGTTGTGAGAAGTGTCAGAACTCGATGTATAATTTTTCACTGAAAACGTTTCACATTACATGTGAACACACTGCGGTGTTTAATCTAGTGAGTCTCGGGCGAAGCCGAGAGGGGGGGCCGCTAGTATATATATACATAAAGTATTAAATCATAATATTATCGTAAGCCATTAGGTATGATGGGGCGCTTACTGAGCATCTTAATGATTAATAAATTATTAGTTAATAAGGTAAAAGTACTAGTACGTGAACACTTTCTAAAATTGCACCAGTAGATTGAACAGCTTGAATAAACTATTTTCAATTTAAGTGGATAAAAAAAAAATGTTTCTGATATCCTTTGATCGTTCTTTAGATGAAACAAAATTTAAATTTCAGTAAGTCTTGATACTCAACGAGAAAAAAATCATTTATTCGTGCAACTTGCATGAAGTGGCTTGTGCAACTGTTCAGGTACTGGTACCATTATGTTTTACCTATGCCCAGTACTCGAACACATAAAAACGATTGAAATCACTGTTAATCAATAATAGTAGTATGTCAAGCCAGTCGTTATAGTTTTTATAATATGTTACCAATAAAATTAGAAAGAAATTTTTAATTTGATTATTTGCAATACATAATAAAAATAGAAATCAGTAGAAGGCAGCTAACATAACCTCTCTCCCATTTAATTAAGATGGGATGTTCAAGTACTCGGTCAAAAATACGTATCGGTACCAATACCTGAACACGCTATTCATCTACTAGGTCATTGATAAAGAAACTTTAAAGTTAAGTTATTAATTGTATACGCAACCTAGAAAAACTTTTTTGTTTTCTTTTGATAGAAAAAAATAAAAACTTACTAGCGCAATGACTGTTTTGTTGTTATGCAATTCAGAAATTCGATAAAAATGAGAAAACAAAGACTTTATGGAAAAAATGTTTATGTACTGGTACTTTTACCTTAACAGAAGCGCTCATCACCAATTAACACGGGGTATTTACTAGCTACCACAATTATTGGTCAGTAAGCGATTCGCGGTACCTGGTAATTTGTGCGTGTGTTATTGATTAATGCTTGATTAGTTTAATCATTGGCCGATGAGCATCCCGTGATATCTAGTGATGTATGATAATGTTATAAACTAATGCCTCAGTAATTAATCTATAAAAATACATACATTACAACCTTAAAATAGAAGTAAAAAATTTTTAAAAAAGCGTTTTTGTCTTTTTGTTAAACTGTTCATTTTGCTCTCCAGTATAGAATAAACGTGTAGATTTGTACAGAGGTACATGATGATTAACCCAGAGGTAGGTGAGAAGCAAAATAAAAACTTTAAAATGTCAGTAAATAATCTTGAACAACGTTTTGTTGGGCTTAATTGTCTCAATCGACGCCAGCTTAGTACACCTCAGTGTACCTCTATGTAAAAAAGCTTTTTCTTTTAGTTTAAGAAGACTTTCTTGTGCCCGAAAATCTAAAAAAGCTCTTTCTTGACTTTTACTCTGAAAAGACTATTTCTTGCACTCACCCAATGATATCATTGTTAAAAGTGTTACGATGCTTTTCCTGCATTTGATATAAATTATTTTTCCGCCCTCGGGTGGTTTTGGGAGGCTGGTACTTCCTCGGGCGAAAAAGCAGTTTTCCGGAACTCGTTCAAATAGTCTCCTTTACGAACCTCGTTACGTCCCTCGCCTTCGGCTCGGGCCGCAAACCTCTCGGTCTGCAAACAGAGACTTTTCAAACTCATAGGAAAACTACTATTTCGCAACAGTGTGTGGAAAATTGATTTTCCACACTTATTTCAGTGCGGAAAACACCTATTTTCCGCACACTTATTGCGAAAAAACTTGTACGCAACTCGTGCAGGACGATTTCCCGCACTCGTGTGATGGACTCGTGCCGGAAATCGTCTTTTCCGCACTTGTTACGAAAATAACTTTATTAAACTTTCTCATTAATATATAATCAATATCTTGTCTCAGAATCTTGCCAAATAATTTAAATTACTTATTCATCGAACTGTTTCATTCATTATTATTCTTCTGGCAGTCTAAATTTGAATAAAAGTAGCACACCTTATTAAAGATGTGCAAACAATTTTAAAATTTTTACAGAACTATTTTCTATTTTTTTTATCAAATTCATTTACTTATCAAAATTTCAACATTAAGTGAATAGCAGTAAACGGCAGCTGATGATTGTACTCTAATTTAAACTTCTGCCTCCAGCTTTATTTTGTCGTACATAGGATGTTCATAATTTTTTAGGAGTTGCAAAATTCATAAATTTTGTTTAAATCCTTAAAAGTTCTTTCAGTATTATAAAATTATGGAATGGCCTTGCTAACAAGAAGTATCAAAGTAACAAATTAATTTTCACTCGTAACCCAGTTGTTAAAATAAATGGATTTTTGAAACTTTTTCTTGTGAAACACTTTCTTTTAAATTAATTTTCTTTCATGGAACATAAAATGAAAGTCATTTTTTATCTTTAATTTATAAAAAAAAAAACTACTGTATATTCCTTAATAATGTACAACCCATACATTTTTTTAACCACTGTACGGAAAAAAAAAACATTGTACTAAAAGCCCTCAGCTACTTTTATCTGTTGTCGCTTTCCTAAACTGTAAACGATGAAATTCCTTTCAAAATTGTTGTGTTTGTCAAATAAAAAAAAAATTAAATAACCTTTAAACGTAGTTAAATGTACGAAAAATTATGAATTTTATTCTTTGTAGAGCAAAATCATTCTGAAAAGAGAATTATGTGATCCTTAGTAAAAATAATAAAAGACCTAAAGTAAAAACCGTTTGTCGAAGATCAAAATATACTGTACATATACCTTTATAAGGTACGAAACTTTAATTGATTTTTTATACTACTATTGGTAAGCGACAAACAGAATTTTAAGCCCAGGACCTCAGTTATCTATAGTTGTTTTCCTGATACATCAACAAATCTTGAAATTTTAGTATTGTACACATTTAAAGTAATAAAAAAACCTTTCAAAAGGATTAGAAAATATTAAATAGTGTTGATTCTATGCTCAATAAATCAAATAATTTTAAAAGCAAAAAAAATGTTTAGACCCTTACTGAGGTAAAAAACCGTGACAAAAATTGAAAACGAACATGCGATACTGAAATTTCTTCTTCGAGCCTGTATAAGCATGCAAAAACAATAATTTTGAATCCAAAACTATTGATATCGGACCACAGGGCTCTGAGACATGACCGATCACATATATACACACATACATACACACATACATGCATACGCACACATATACATACATTTTTTAATAATGAACTATTTTCATTTCTAATATTATAAAATACATTGGTCACCGATTTCCAGAAAATTTTTTTTGCTGATACAATAAAGGTTCCTTAATGAGTTAGCAAAACTGGTGTGTTCATAATATTTTATGATATAAAGGTAATTTGTGATCTTGAGGTGCTGATTATACATAAAAAAATGTCAATGCACAAAAATAAATGTCTCCCACAACCGCATCAAAAAATCTCTAGAAATTTCTGATGTTAAAATATCACTTGAGAAATTTCTTCACAATTTCTACACCAACAAAAACATAAGAAACAAATCATCACAAGCAAAATAAGTCAATACCGTTGTAAAAATAGATTGTATTCTTTATTGTCTCACAAGAATTTTGCAAAATTATGCAACAAGGAAAAGTGCATCGAATGAAAATAGTAACGCACTCGATTGACCGTCAGATTTGTGCACTTCTTATGTAAGAGTCTTGCGCACTTACCTGCACGCAAATCTTGCGCACATCTGCCGCAAAGCGTTTTACGCACTCGCCGTGCATTAGAATTGTATAAGATCCCAGAAGCAGACCAGGTGCAGACTTACGCACTGACAGTGCGTAAGATTGTGCTACCAGGGTTGTTTAGCTCTCTAATGTAAATGTGCTCTTAATCTGCATTGATAATGATAGGAGTACTGTTGACATTAGCACCTTTGACTAATAAAACTTACTGCTGGTACCGTTTTAAACTTCGAAAATTTAATTGAAACTACCAGTAAGACTTTAAAAAATTGAATAATTTAGAATTAAATTACCATTAATCCATTCTTATCCTATAACATTAAATATATTCAATGTGACCTGAAAACAAGTTATGATACACAAACAGATGTATGACACTAAAACTTCATTCTATATACAACAAAAAACATGGTGAACAAATTAACAGTGTGCTTACTTCACAGTTAAATTTTAGGAATTTCCATCGACACACATAGGATGGACTGCTATTTCGAAACAGCAGCTCTTAGCAAAATACAATAAATTTCGTTTTCAGTAAGATAATTGTGATCATCTTATAAAATCCAATTCGAAAAACTTGAATATATCGTCGGTTTAACATGAGGGCAAAAGAGGCCGTTCGAAATGTAGGGAAAGTTTTTGGGGAGGCTGGAGTGGGAAGGGGGTCCCATTTTCGTAGAATATTTTTTGTTCGATTAATTTAAAGAAGAAATATTAAGATTTTTTCCTTATTTTATGAGGGGGGGTTAAGCAAATAGCTTAAAGCTTTAAGTGTGGCAAAAATGGCTTGCCAATTGAATCTGGCCTTACAACTATACAAGATAAGGTTATAAGCTGTAAAGACAACGAGTGTGAGGACAGACAAAATTTATAAAACAAAGTATTAAAAGCAAACGCGAATTGTCATGGGACAGAAATCTATCACCACTTTGTGTTTTACTCATAGTTATAGTCAGTATGCTCAAAGCATCGAGTCTCTTTGCTTTAATCATAGGTTTCATACGATTTACTGCTAATGGACCACTAAACAGACGTAGGTATTAATAAGTAATATAAATAAATAATTTTTTTTATTATGTTTTAGTAAAACTTAGTATCGCTTCTTAATAAGTTATTCTTACAAACAAAATATACTTAGCTGCTTGGCGTAAAAAAGATATTGAAAGACAACTGGTAAGTAAAAACAGTTCACAATAATTTTTTATTCTGTCTAAAAATAATTATAAAGCATATATTCGTTATACATCGTAGAATATAGTTGTATTTCATGTCTTTATTACTTAAATTGCTCTTAAGTTAGCATGATATTCTTATTGCCTAAAAGTACGTTTTTATTCTCGCAATGGCTCAGAGTAAAAATATTACTTTTAAAAGTTAGGTATGATTTGAATTGTTGCGATAAAGTCAAAACAAAACTTCAGGAGAATTTAATGAGTACCACGCTAGCCACATTGCACCTTATGTGAAGGCATGGCAATATTACACATCTTAATAAGCTTAAAAATCATGAATAGATTTAATTCATTCAGAAAATTACAAACTATTGGTTACTTTTGCTGTGTCACTATTAAAACAATGAACTTTGACTGTAGTAAGATCTTTTTGATAATACACTAAACTTCAATCCATACTCCATCTCTAAAGTTAAAACAATCATTTTTTTCCTGCATGCTCAGTATTGCCAAAATGGTTATAAAAATGGTAGTTAGTCGTATTTGTAAAAATTCACCGTAATTAATTAAATTTATGTATCTCTTTATACTTAAACTGCACGCATTTCTGTGAAGCTACAAATACAATATGTCTGCCCAACTTCCATTTTACTACTAGAAGTTAACAGAGTATCCTATCATTGTCTATAGTTATCTTAAATTTGAGTCAGATTACCCCATTTTAATGATGATGATACTAGATAAATGAAGTTTCAATCTATAAGAACGAAAAAATCTATGAGAAAAAAAAAACGTTAAAAGCAGCACAGAAATAAGGTACTCAATATTTTAAGCCACTAAGTTATTTGTAAATAGGGTTATGGAATATAAATCATTGCTTATGCACATGGTCAGTTTCTACTACTTATGGTATAACAAGTGAAGTGTACAAAATTCATTGAAATATGTTACAAAATTCCTATAGCTGCAAAATGTGTACGTACCCTATATCATAGATAAAATCTCATTAACAGTGGCAAAGAAGCTGTTTATACCTACACATACAATCATACAGAACATACAGTACATAAGCTTTGAGTAAAGTTTTTTTACTCACCAAGGGTAATGCAACAACCAGGTTGGCATTTCCTTCGCCTCGGTAGACGCATTTCTGCCAGTCTAATGAAGAATCAGAAAAATTCTGAGGGCTAAACGTTGGCTCCTCTTCTTCTATCTTGTCCGTATTAGCCATTTTATATGTAAGCTAGCGATTTGGAAAAAAAAGAAATATACATTAAATTTTGTACGAGATTACATTTATTTTTGTCATTTTACATCGAAATTCCATTTAATTAAAATAACAGAGTCAGATAAGGAAAAAACAAAGAATCTAATTGTGGCACTATCATATTTTGTATCTATTTAAAAAACAAAACAGCGTTTCGGCCGTTTGGACAATGTCCCGGCCCTCATCAGGTACAAAAATCTATGAGTAATAAAAAGTTTTAACAAATTACAATGAACGCAAAATTTGGTTGAGAGTATAACGTACCTCTGACTCTTACAAGGCATGTAAGATCGTAATGTAGTCAGAGTTACAAGTTTAGCGGCTTTTATACTCTGCACATACACAAATGATATAATACACGCACGCAATACAATCAAATAAGAATCGCAAGCAGTTTCTTGTAAGAAACACGTAAACAGTATGTGTTCCTAATACTATGAATAAAAGAGGCTCCGCAAATCATGTACATTAAATTAGTCCTCTTTCCTAATTGACTTAACGAGAGACTTAGGACAATTTAGGCCGAACCTCGGGTTTTAAGAAGAGGGAGATATGATAGAGGAAGAGATAGCACAAATATCAGAGGTGGCAACACTAGCGCTTAGCAAGAAAATTATATATTACATCGAGGTACCGCTAGTAACAAGAGATAATTTGGACCTCCCTATCAGGATATCACCATTGTTGGTAGAAAAAAAAAGGATTGAATGTGATGAACAGGGTTGCCCATCTTCAACCAACCTATGAATATATAGCAAGTATCACGAGCGAGAAGAGATTTGCAGCAATATCACGGAAAATGGTAGTACAATGCAAAACGCTGAGAAAGATAAGCATATGTACACGAATGGAGCCAATAAAAGAAGTGGAGGAGGACCATCCTTGTAAAATACGGCTTATATTAGAGGTGACGGTGAAAAAACCAGAAGAATGCCTGATAGTGTTGGCCGAATTGAAGGGTACCTATTGGATACGTCTTCCTACAAAAAATCAACGTGCGTTCAGCACCACGGGAGAGCAGAAAATACATGTACAATACGGTCACAACAAACACATTTAAAGTAATAAAGGTGTAAGCATCAGAGACAAGATTGGACTGGAGTCAAGAAGAAGGCGAGAATCAGATAGTCAAGTTTAAGGGTTTGGATTTAAATTTGAAAGAAATAATGCAAAAAATAAAAGCGGTGAAAGTGGATAAAGTACAGAAACAAATAAAAACAGTAGTAGGGAGGAATGAACTACAAGAGCTTGGTAAGCAGGAGCATGGGCTGAAGGGTAAGTTAATGACAGGTAAAAAGCTAACTATCATAGTGAAACCTATACGTAAATTAGATTACAGACGAAAGAGAGATTTGGAAATGGGAGGCCCTGATTATATTAAATTTATCTATAAATTTTTTACGAAGAAAAAACAGAAACAATATCACGAGAAAAGAGAATGCAATGAATCATATGGCACTGCAACCAACTCTCATCCAAGTGTAAGGGGATCAGTGACAGGAAGATCAACTGGCCCGCAGTAACAAACAACTATAATAAATAAACATACTTTAGCTAAGCTACACGTAAGGCTTTAATACCCAAGCACAAATAATATTTTTGTAAAAAACCAAACAAACAAACAAACAAAGGAAAAGTGCCTTTCTAGAAAAAATATACATTTATAAGTGAAAAAAAAAAAAAAAAAAAAGGTGAAAAACTAGTAAGTAGATACGTTAAAAAAAATTGCTGGTATACTTTTTGTTTTTAGAAGATGCATTGAATGAATAAATACTTAAAAAAGTATACATATGTCATAATAAAAAAAAAAAAAAACTTTTTACTATGTTGTGTATAAGATGACATGTAAAATTCAAAAATAAAATTAGTTTTTATTCAAAAATTAAAGAATTATAAAAAACATAAATTTCAAAAACTAGGAAAAAAAAAAATATATACGAATGTACAAAACAACTACTAAAATTGAAATAAAACCGAAAGGAAAAAAAACTATAATATTGAAAACGAGTAAATATGAATCAATTCAGAAAACAATGTCCAAGTAAGTATTATGTTAGTATAATATAATAGGATTAGAGCGATAAATTGCAATTCAATAATAATAACTAAAAATAAAAACCCATAAGGGCATATTTAGTGAGTCATTATATAAGAGCAAAGAGTGAAAACACGAACAATAAATGTAATAATACAATTATAAACTTGCGGAAAACTAATCAAAATCTGTAATAGAAAAAGAAATCGTGATGTGCATAAAAACACCTCATTGTTTTCTTTTTAAATGATGAGTATACATTAGAACACGAGCAACATGATAAGAACCCTACTTAAACAATCATCCCATCGAGAATGATGACTCAGCGGCCTTGGACGTGTCACGTACAGTATGGCACATTCTGCGTGGAATGGGCCACAGCTATTAGTAGAAGAAAGGAGGACGAGTGGGGGAGGAAAGAGCATAAAAAGGCCCACAGGGGTCTAGAACGCGAAGGACTAGAAATAAAGTAATCGTAATAAGTAACTTGGGACCACCAAGTACCTTTTTTGAAAAGTATATAGCATTAAAGTGATCTATTGAGTTTAACTGTCTTGTTGTTATTAAGAACTCCAAGCCATTGGAATCCCACGTAATAACTTATTGTAAGTGACAAAGTTTACAGTAAATATGAAAATTTATTTCTAAGGAATCTAGCAAGAAGTAATAAAAATAATGCATTAATTAAGGTACTGTCTTTAAGTCAAAAAACAAGACATGACAATTTCGCTTTACCTAAGCATTTCAATTTTAGTTTATGAAAAAAAAATGATACAAATAATATTATTTATAGTAGAATAATTTGAAAAAATCGTATAAAGTAACGATAAACATAAATAACAACTTAACATTATTTTAGTTGATGGTCTAGGTGACAAAGATAAGACCTTCTTATATGAAACTTTAACTCATAGTTTTGTTTGAACCTAAAAAATTGAAGCCTATTGCATGCACTGGTGTTTTTTTAACGTTTAGTTCTTAATTTATCTTATTTTAAATACCGTTAGAGAGTCTCATTTTTTCAAACCACTACTTATATATGAACAATAATTCTCTTCTTCCTTAAGATGTAAAGATCTACACAATATTAACATGTTAAAATCATTTGCAAATCAAAAATGTAATAAGTAGGCCTACTGGCAGCGCTCAATGGCTGTGGTCGACAAAGTTGACCTGTGCTTGACCTCCAGGCTGGAGGAGTCTTCCGCCTCTCATGGAACTCACGCCTCTTGTATTAAAGCTCTGTATACAAAGCTAGTGTACTCCTGGAGCTGATCCAACAGCAAGAGATCAGTAACAAAAATCGTACGCTAACAGGCACAAGCTAATCTGCTGCTCTTGACTTTTTCTGCTTATTCCCTATTTTTCCTCCAGTTTCTCCTTATCCTATGCCCCTTACCTCTTTTTTTTTGTTCTAAATCATTTAGCTTACCCGAAGTGGCCCAACGGTGTCTCACCATTACAATATACTTATAAATACATGTGTATCTACTTATATTATATAGTTATTTGTGTAGGACATCCCACACAAACCTCCCACATCTCCCACAGTCTCTCAAAACCGTTGTTCCTCCACCACTCCCACAAGATAAGGGAAAGTTCTATCATTTATTCCCTTGTTTTGGCTTAGCTTACTTTTCGTCTAGAGTCCCTGACCCTCTACAGCTCTCACAACCACTACAGCTCCCAGTATATCCCCTCCCATACCACCCCACATGACTTTTGTTGAGGAGGTTGGCACGCAAAGGGCACAGAGTGGTAGAGCTCTATTATTTAAATATACTAGTGGGGCTACGCCCCCACGCACTCCACGCGCTAACCCCATATTTCCAGTTAAAAATTTTTAGAGGTGGAGAATTAGTCTCTTCTGTCCATATTATAAAGTAATCTCACAAAAAATTATAAGTTAATTTAGGGGGTGTGGAGGGGCTGCAGGGGTAAGTATTTTTTAATAACCCTGAAATAAAGTATCTTTACAATACATTCTGAGTTTATGAAGGAAGATATGGGGGAGGGCTGTAAGGAGGACAAATTACTTCATATGTACCCTTATTTAACGTTCTTTTATTAAAACAGGATGATTCTAATATTTTATAAGAATGTTCCAAGTTTCTGTTGGAAGAAGGTAGTGGGGTATGTGGGGATCGTAGGAGAGTTAAAGGGAGTCATGAAGGGCTCCCACATTTTCGTTAGGTTGAATTCACAGAAAAATGAAAAGAATTTTCCCTTGTATTATGGGGGAGGTTGAGGAGATTGTTAGGTCTGCGAGGGTACCATGTAGGTGTGAGGGGATGCGTGAACAGCCCTATCAAAATAACTATATAATATAGGAAGATGCATCTTCTTTGTATAGTTGTTTGTGTAAGACATTCCACATAAACTTTAACAGCCCCCCCCCCGACCTTCACTGGCCTCCTAGAGACCCCTCCTGACACATACTAACACTTACTCAGTAAAGTAAGATTCCGTTATTTTCTTTAATATTTTGGCTTAGCTAACTTTTTGTCAAGTACCCTAGTCACCCTCAAGGCTATCTAATAATATCTACTTATAGTCTTTAACACCCCTACAGAATTTTTCTTGACATTAGTTAAAAAATTCTTCATACTTAGTACATCATTGAATGTGGAAGTAAAATAGGATTGAAGAATGTATTTCTTACTATCATGAAAGGAATATGAGTATCCGAAAAAGTTATGAAAAACAGTGAAAAACATAAATTTAAACAGTTCCTTTGTATTGCAAGTATGAGTTAATGGCCCAATTATTGACTGTCTAAGGAGAACTTTTAGAAAACTTATGTTATGTAAAAATTATACAAACTTATCCTTTTGTTACATAAATTAATATCAATATTGAACCAATTCACTGTCAGGCTAAGTTTTTCTGAATCTAAAAGTCAATAGTAAGGATTGTTAATCGATTAAATAAAAAATGTTTATTTGGCTTTATTATCGAGCCCCAAGACCGTCATAGTATTGTTACGTAGGGAAAGGGTGGCTTGGAGTACTTGCTCAGGAGGGTTGCACTGGCCGGGAACCAAACCCACATCTCCCGCGTGCCGTCCCACAAACCAGCCGACCGAGCCACCGAGATAAAAATAATATCAGTTAAATAATGTATAGATATTATTTAACTGATAATAATAATCACATAAATTTTATTCATCGTTTCTTTTTTTTTACTCCTAAGACTTTTTTTGCTTAATCTACAGCAAATAAATTTTTTCATTAATTATTCATTTTTTTATGCACATTTTCTATTTGTTTTAAATATTTAGACATTGTTAAACTCATGACGAATATGCAAATTTCCAAAGTTTAATTGTTTTATTTTTTTTTAATTTTCTTTTTACTTATTACTTATTTGATTTGTACATTCAAAATGCCGTTGCTTAGCTGATATTCTCAAGGCCAAACACCCTGCATCTGGATGATTAATGGACGCAGTATTGTAGGGTTTATCGGCATACTGTTTCTTGCGATATAGTAGGATAGAATTAGCAAAAAAGCATGGTTAATTAAAAAAAATAGCTATTAGCGCGAAAAAAATCATAGTGGTAGTTATTCGGTTTCTGAACAAATCTTAATAGTTTTAGTTTCCAAATTGTGTCAGCTAACGGCCCAAAAAAAATGGTAAATGTGGTCAAAAATGGTTTTTCGCGTCTAGAAAAAACTGGAAAGTTGGACAAACAAGTTGTACTGTTGAGAAAGATGCGCAGTTTCAAGACGAAGGAAATGAGCTCTAGTGAAATACAATTGGCCCAGCCGTTTTTCGCAATTTGCCAAAAAGTTTTCTTCTGGACCGTTTTCTAGAAAATCTATAACTGACGTTCATTTGAATACTAAGACTTGAAAAGTGAGTGCAAGGTATATCTTATGCACCTAAACATCCACACTAAATTTTAAGAAGATTGGTGGTAAACTTTTTACAAACCACTGCAAGAAGCAAAAAATGGTTCCTCCGCAAAAAAGTTGGACGTGGCTGGTTTTTCAACACATTGCCATTTTTTCAACGGCATTGTACTCGTCGAGAGTTATTCTACAATCTACCAAAACGTCGTTCCGTTGGACATTCTGGAAGTACGCGAAAAATCGATGACAAGAAGCAGCCATTTTCCATAGATGCAGCGGTGCAGCAAGCCGCCGACGTAGGCCATGCCCATTCTCCCTATCATGACTCCAGGATTTCTGAGAGGCCACGTTCAAAATGAAAACGCGCATCAAAAATAATGATATCTCGGGAACCACGTCAGATAAATTAATGAATTTTTTTCAACATGGGGTAGCTTTTAAAAATATTAAGATCACGCATATTTAAAACTGTATAAAAATAATTGGAGGACCTGTACAATTAATGTTGATAATTTGTTAGAACTAACTGCTGTTTTTTTTTTCTCCTGCACGTGCCACAACTGCAGGATATGGTTCTAATCAATCATACTTTACTTAAGTAAAAATAACAGTTAATATGATGTTCTTAAATGATTTTATTTTCAATCTCTATAAATATCTGATCTACAAAAAAAATAATAATAATTTGCATAGTTACTTAGTCTCATTTGACTTATGTTTAGATGTTTCAAACTTTTTTGGAAAAAAAAAAAGAATTTTTATTGTTATAAATTGCGGAGTATTTTTCTTATATGGGATACGGGATAAGATGGAACCAGGAGCACAATGTATTGAATAATAAAAATACGAATGATTATAATTCAATTCCAAAATATATTCAAAGCTCTTGTCTTATAAAATAGTTACAAGATTTGGTTTCGACGTAATGACTAATTTATCGATATAATGAAAAAAGAAAATAAGAAAACATAACGTAGTTGTAAGGCACTATTCATCCCCCAATTAATCATGGATTTAAAATAAACTCAATAATATGTTTTTTCTGTTCGTACGACTCACTCTTTCGTATCTTAAAATTATAAAACTTTTTGGATTAACTTGCTTCGTAGAGCATTAACGCTACTTCTCCTGTAACAATGATATAATATTTAAATCACGAGAACGCCTTTTTTTATACAAGTCTTACACGATATTTACGACTGACGTGGCTCTAGTATATCAATAAATCATAATTTTAATTAGTTCGACAACATACTTCAGACTTTCGTTGTTATTTTGATTTAAGAACCATTGAACGCAAAATAATAATTGTAAATAACAAAATTTGGATTCGCCTAGACATTATCTCTCATGAACGAGTTTTACGTACTAATGGACAGTAATTGAATATTGAAGTGAAATCCCTTACACTCTATACTCTATTGGACACAATAATCTCTCGGATACACTATTCAAAAAAAAAACATAAAGAGTACAATTGTGGGCTAATCGCAAAATCAACGGGATATATCGGCTAGACAACACGGTAGCACGATATGTACAAACAACAAAAGAAATGAACCTCAAAAAGAAAGAGAGGCTAGGCAGTCAGCAAAGAAATATGAGTACGCCTACGAAGCCACCGCAAGGGATTTATTGCTTCTGCGACGAGGAATTATCGTAGTGATAATTCACGAACTCCTTTCAATTGCGTATTAAATAGCCCTTTTTTACTCACGCAGACCGGGAGGAGAAAACAGGCAGAGGCGAGAGGCTTGGGATGAAGAAGACCTTGTTCCCGGAGAGGACCCGGAGAAAAAAGCCAGCGGTTGCTGAGCACCCCTCAACAGTTCAACTGGATTAGGTCCGGTTCATGAGGAACTCTTCCTCTGAATGCCACTCCCGTCTTTTCTTTGTAGCCTCTCCCTGCTTTTCCCTTTCCCTGTGGCAAGCCGCCGAAACCGATGCCTGAATTCGGGCATTTTCGCATTTCCTCGCCCCTGGTCAGGGCCCCACGCGTCTAGTCCCTGCAAAATAAATAATCTTGCGACAACTTATATTAACAGTAATTGTTATTTTAGTGTAGTATGATTGATTAGAACCATATCCTATAGTTGTGGCACGTGCAGGAAGAAAAAAGAGCAACAGTAAGTTATAAAAAATTATTGATGTAAATTGTACAGGTCCTCCAATTATTTATATAAAGTTGTAAATATGCGTGATCTTAACAATATATTTTAATAAATGTGGATATTAAGGAGCACAAGATCTATCTTATATTCAATTTTCAAGTCTTAAAATTTAAATGAACATGAGTTTTAGATTTTTAAGAAGACGGTTCAGAAAAGCACTTTTTGGAAAATTGCGAAAAACGGCTGGGCCAATTTTATCTCACTGGAGCTTATTTTCTTCGTCTTGAAGTTGCGCATTATTTTCAATAAGACAACTATTTTGTCTAACTCTCCAGTTTTTTCTAGACGCAAAAAACCATTTTTTACCACATTTACCATTCTTTTTGGGCCGTTAGCTGACACAATTTGGAAACTAAACTATTTAGATGTGTTCAGACACTGAAAAACTACCACCATGATTTTTTTTACGCTAGTAGAAATTTTTTTTTCAAAAAGCCAATTCTATCCTACTAATAGTGATTTAGCTTCGTCTATCTGTATACATTGAGCGCGCGGTGGCTCAGTCAGCTAGGTCGTGGATTGACACGCGGGCGACCGTGGTTCGATTCCCGGCCAGTGTGACTTTTTGGGCAAGTACCTCTGTGTCTTTCACATGTGCTTTTTCACCACGCAATGCTCCTCGAGGAGGGTGTAGGCGACCTCCTCGCAGCATAATTGCCTAATTTCCCCCTACCCCCCTCCCAGTAATGGGAGGCCTCCCATCCCTCTTCCCTTCCTTCTCCAAAGTGCTAAGTGCCCATAGTAGTGCCCTTATTAAAGAAGCCGGACGTAGAGCACTATAATATAGAAAAAAAAAATCTGTATACATTCTCGATGGGGAACGTATTATACGGGCCCATCACTTTAACAAGGCATCTTAATGAGATACGTTGTAGAGAAGGAAAAGAAGGTGCGTAGCGTAACTGTACTAAATTTTTGAACCCAACATACCAGGGCAAAAAGGATATCTGCATAATTACTAATTACGTAAAATGACTTCTTTCGTAAGATAATTATATTTTGCACCCCTTTTAAACATATTTAAGATGGACTTATAGTTGATTCTTAATTTTGTTTTGCCGACTTTTCCGTGTAAACAATACTTATACTACTTTTTTGGTGATGTGTATCGTAACGTCATTATTAACATTAATTAATTGAGTGGTCTATAGAGAATGTGTTAGTTGCGTTAGTAGTTAAATGATATTTAAATGTGCTCTTTTTTTTGTTAGTTATAATTTGACGGTTCTCTCATAGGTGTTGTAAACAACTTTTTTTTTCTTGTTTACGTGAGACTCTGTGTATTTTTGGATAGGAAATTCATAGACAGTTCGTTGAAACTTTTAGTTTAAAATTTTTTGGTTTTTTTTTCTATGATAAAAAATAAATGTTTGGCATCTTCTTTCTCTTGTTTAACAATACTGTTATACTTGGACTCTCGATTTCTTTTCACGTCATCATTTAATGCGCTGTTTTTTTTACTGTCGTAAATGTTTTACTTTTTGCTATAGTAAGGCTGACATTGACCCACGATAGAGTTTGTTCTTTCAAGGGTAGGTTGACTTAATTATTTCGTAATTCATAGCTCACGAATGCTACAGTTTTTTCGGACCTTTACTGCAGGAATTTCTGTTCTTAGAACATTTTAACTTTGTTTATGATATCGGTATACTATTTTCTCAAGTACCACTTTTTTTATCCAGATACGTATGTAAGTGTACATATATGTTTTTGTTTAAATTTATTTTAGTTTTATCGCATGAAACAAATTTTTTTTCAGAACTCTAAGTACTTGTTTTTTGTCAATCACTGTTCAGTCCAAATCTTATGATCAATCATGCAATCGTAGCTTTCTTTGAGATCCTAAGATAGAACTCTCAATTGAACGGTAGTCTATCCCTTTTTGCTGCTGATTGTGTTGGTAGGTGGGAAATATTAGGATCTTTATGATAAAATTAGTTGAGGACCTATAGCAGAATGCCCAATCAATAAAAAATTTTTAATTGAATCTAAATTTTTTCATAATAAAAATTAAAATAACTTTATAGTATTTTTTTCTAAAAAATACGCATACGTTACATCCTTTCAAATCTAATAACTACACAGTTCTGAATTGGGCCACATTAACCGGTAAGTGAATGAGTAAATATGTAGTTGTTTAACTTTATTTGTATGTATCGTTAGTTACGTTATTCTCTTATTTATGAGAAATTCATACGACCAATGGTATACAAGCAAATGTTGATACATCTAAATCATTGTATCAAGAGGTGCATATGCATGGATGGTGGCACTTTCAATACAAGCACTCTATATCTTCCATACGTGCCCTTTTTTTCAATATCCAATATATTCAAGACTCATAATATCAATCCACATTAATTCTTCTTCAAGAAAATTTTCTTAAGAAATAAATAAGAATGAGAAAAATGTCCTCCCCAGGTGCGGATCGAACACACAACCTTCTGTTTACTAGACAGTTGCTCTACTACTTGAGCTACCGAGGAGCCGTACATTCACTCGCACCATAAGTTTAGATAAGATTCTCATTCTTAATTTTCAGAGCTGTCTTTCACCAAAGCCCGATAAAGTAGTTATTTGACTCTAATGCTTGTCGGTTAATTAGAAATTCATACGATTTACGGCTCCTTGGTAGCTCAAGTGGTAGAGCAACTGTCTAGTAGACAGGAGGTTGTGTGCTCGATCCACACCCGGGGAGGATATTTTTCTCATTCTTATTTATTTCTGAAGAAAATTTTCTTGAAGAAGAATTAATGTGGTTTGATATTATGAGTCTTAAATATATTGGATATTGAAAAAAAGGGCACGTATAGAGGATATAGAGTGCTTGTATTGAAAGTGCCGCCATCTATGCATATGTACCTCTTGATACAGTGATTTAGATGTATCAGCATTTGCTTGTATACCATTGGTCGTATAAATTTCTAACTTACCGACAAGCATTACAGTCACATAACTCTCTTATTTATTGTTATTTTTTCTGATATGTTTTTCTTGTCAACATAGAAGTGTAAATATACTGTTTATGCATAAGTAAATTATCTTTTATACTTGCTAGCGGTTCGTTAAGTAGTTAATACATAGTAGTATTGGATTCTGATGCATCTTTTCTGATTTTCGGCTTTCCTCCAAAATCTCAACGATTGACGTCTAGTCTAAATTGTGTCTGGAAATTGTCTATGAAATTGTCAAGTATCACCCCAATTTTTTTGTTTATTTCAGCACACTTTTCTGCTTCCTCTATTACTTGTATGTACAGTAGTGAGTCATTTACTCGCTCTCCATCATTTACTTTCTTACTTGTAGGTCCACTCTGGGACTTTTTCATCAGTGTCAGTTGACTCAGTATATTTGGTTGCTGCTCGTTATTGTTATGAATCTTGCACATAAGCTTCTCGGTCGCTCTCCATCTTATTGTTCTCATTTTTACTTGGTACACTTGCATACATATTCGTTATTTCTAGGGTATTTATTGTCTCCAGGATTGTTTCTTTCTTTTCAGCCACTGCTGCAGCCAAACTTGTCCGTACTACGTGGTGACCCCAATGCATATCATTATACAAATTTATTTGTATGATTTTTCCCTTGCCATTTTTGTCTACTCTGTATGTGTTCCGTTTACTACGCTGGCTTTGGCTAGTGAAAATCCCACATATTTAGCAGTCTCAGATTTTCAGTTTATAGCCACCAGTGTGTCATAATTCACTGTAATAATTTCTTTTGACTCACTTTCTCTTTGTTGCGCTACTGAAAAATTCATGTATAAGATCTCAAAGTTCTTTATGAATCCTTCACTGTGCTACTCCACCCATGTTCTGCTCTATAAGTGGCATGCTCAAAACCTTTACAACTCTCCACACATTTTCCTCCGAACGCATATATGCAAGTGTATCATCAATCAGGCATTGTGATACAATTTATTCCTTACCATTGATTAAGGGTCCTGTTTAAAGATTTTTTCTCTTATTCTGTGCCTTGATCTGCACTACTTGTTTGCGTGAAATATCTCTTTTCCCTTGTTTCTTATGGTTTATTCTATTATTCTGAATCTGCATCGCTGTGCTCACTGATTTTTATTTTATCTGAATTACTAATCTTGCGTGGTTTCTTTCTTTCCACCTTGTTATTCGAATCGTCTAAGTAGGATATTTTTATTTGCTATTCCTTGTCTTTATGTCCGTACTTTGAATATTTGTGCCAGTGGTGCACTCACATAGTAACATCCCTTTTTTTCTTGCTGTTCCATGCTCGGGTATCCTTAAACTTATGCAGAAGGTTCAACGCCACTTTCATACCTTCTTGTATCGGCATTGCTTTTTTTTGTGTACGTCACTGTTGCTACTTCCACCATATTTTTAATTATTTCTTCGAGTTCTGTAAATATTGTATCCTCCTTTATCTGCTCTATAGTAAGTTCTGATCTAAAGTTACTGGTATATTCCAGATCCATCTCGGTGTTACCGCTAAAAAAAGCCGGCAGCACTGACGTCACTCGTTCCGCTTTAAGTGCTTAGCAGCCTGTCTCGTCCATGGCTGAGCAGGAATACGAAGCCCTTCTGTGAGTGTTTTTATCAGAGGTTGTTTCCTTGTTTTCGTTCTAGACGCCTTCGTGGCCACCCCCAGAATCCATGAGGCCAACACTAGTCACCCGGGCTTTCACCAAGTCGAAACAGACGACAGATTCCTTGGGAGAAGGTTTTATTCGGGAACCTATCCTCGATTTTTTAAACAGGTGTTCTTCTCGACATTTTGGTCCATGGGAACCATTTTATTTCGTTTCAACTACCCATGGGCATAATCTCTGACCGTCGCAATACCTCAAAACCATAGACCCGTAGAAAGCTTGCCTTCATCCACCACATGGAGGACTATTATTATTACTAGTATCATTATTATTATTATTTTTTTTATTATTGTTATTATTATTATTATTACTGTTATTATTATTACTGTTATTATTATTACCATCATTATTATTATTATCCTTAGTATCAGTATTATAAATTTCATTATTATAATTATTATTGTTATTATTATTATTGTTGTTATTATCGTTATTAATGTTGTTATTATTACTATTGTTAGTATAAATGTTACTATTAATATTATTATTATCATTTTGCTGAATTAATCCCATTAATTTATGATTAATTCATTGTCTCGTTGAATGATTGTCTTGAGCTCCATTAAAAGTGTCACTACCCCCCCCCCCCCCCCCATGTTATTAAATCTTCAAGACAGAGCCGACAAAAATTCGTTAATGAAGTTGTATAATAATGATTGCTTGTGGAACTAATCGGCCACTGTGCCTAGCAATTTATTTCCCAAAAGTCATGTAAAATACTTTTTATGTTAAGTGTAAATTATTCACCTTATCGTTTTAAGCATTTGTTCGAATAAGGAAAACTGCACGGGGTATAATAATTGTTCTTGCCAGATTCTAACGTCAAGATTTTAATTTTATAATATTCGAGATGAAAACAACTATTTCTACTTGTATAGTAGGGAAGTTGGAGCGTCATGTGGCATTTATCGCTACAAAAATAAATCGAAACGAAAATTTATTAAAGAAGGGATTGACATTCGATACGCCACTAAGTATTGCTAATCAAGGGCATCGATTTTAGGGGCACGATACAAGTAGTGCACCTATTATCAGCTTTGTCATTTATGAAAGTTAAAGAAAAAAAAATTTGAAAAAAATTGTAATCACGTATTTAAAATTACTACAATATTATGATGTAGGTAAGCATGAGATGTGATTTTTTAAAAGATACTTATACATGCATTGCCTTATGATTTTCGGTAAGAAATCACACGAACACTGTAGTTCAATGATGCAATCACACTTTTGACGTTTTAGTTACACCAACGTGTCAGTGATTTAAGCTTTAATAGTTTTATACACGGCATCTTACTAATATTTAAAGCAAAGTCGCTAAGACCGTTGTAATCGCTAACCGCGAAAACTACTCAAGCGATTTTGCTGAAATCTTGTATACCGATTCTTGACGCTACCTAGATGGTCTTATTATAGTTTTTATCTTGAAAAAATTAATAACAAAAGCAATAAACACGCTCAAAGTTTTGCAAAAATACAATAGCTTTGCGATATATTTCAGTTGAATCCGCTGGGTAGCGTCGAAGTAAAATCAAAACAACCTGCAATTAAATTAAAAAAGTGTGTTCATAATATGCCCGAGCAACATACCAAATACACAGTTGTTCACCGACAGTGTATAAAGCCTAAAACTGGGAGTCATGTTGCTAGGTATCCTAGCTACGGACGACACTACTCTCTAATAAACAAGCGACATCAGTCAAACTCCATCCTAAACTATCATGATTGACGAGTAGCCACCTATAATAAAACGTTCTGAATGCTAACGTCTCCGACAAAATACCAGAGAACGTCTAGCTAAAGCACACTCTGCTCTAGCAATTTGGAGTTTTATGTTCATTTTTCCAACCAACTTAGTGCTGCTACCAGAGCAGATTGTGTTATCACATCAATGCAGGGAGAACAGCCCTGAGTCCAGGCACCCACAACAGCCTTCTCAGTGGTTCATAGGAACGACATGTCCACAGAGAAGGTATTCTCCAGGCCCACTTTTCTGACTACTGATGAGCGGTTGGTTATCTGGGAAAAGACCCGAAGAAAAGATATTCATTAGTCAGCGGGGTACCTTCCTCCAGCACGGTCTCCGTACGCAGGGACTCCAAGGGTTAGAGTTAAGCTACCCAGACAACCTGCTCTCCATCATCAAGAATAATAATAAGGAATGGCTAGAAGTATCACTACTGGTCTTTTTCAGGGCTATCATAAGTATTTACGTTTCCTACTTAACCATCAATCTCATCGGTTTTTTTTAAAAAACCTACCGCTAAACAACCTTGCCAACAAATACATGTTTACTGCCATTTTTGGCAACGATTCGTCGACTAAAAAAATTATATAAAGTCGGCCACTATTGAACCAAGTTAGTCATTCCCTGGCAGACGTCATGAGCGGAGTTGTTCGTTGCAAGGCTGGGAACCCCGGCAACCGCCAACCCTACATTACATTACTTCATCGACTCTAAAAGCATTCAACCAGGAATCACCGATGCTTTCCAAGATCTATGCTGGGCAAACCTAACAGCTGTGTGGCTTGTGTGAACAAGCAAATATAAGCTTTAGCAAACGAGAAAGTCTCCAACGGGCAACAATCAGGAACCGATCTCCCCATCTTAGATCACTTAAACGGCTGAGCTCTGCAAAAAAAAAGGTGCTTTAGACACTAACATCTCTGGCGTAGCATCGAGAGACATTGGTAAAGATCTCTACAACTAGCTCTAACACTGCAGACGTTGTAATTTTCTTCGCTTTTAGTCCAGTGCACAGCAGACCAAAGAGGATCACCCTGAGGAATTCAGACAGTCACATTTGCTAGAAACTTCAGTCAAGAAAGAGTTTACTTAATAAGCTCACCAGTCCTTCTAAGGGCCATCGGACGTCAAACTACTTTGTTAACAAATTCATTACAACCTAACAAATTTGATAAAAAATAGCCCTTAGGGCTCACTAAAGTTTTAACCATGCCTATAGTCTCAAGACAGTGAATTGGAAGGCAAACTTCATAAGTTTAAAAATTTTGGTGTTAACAAACTAATGCAGAACATTCATCAAAATTGAAACAGCAGCGCCAAATTCAATAAATTAGAAATCCATTACTTGAGAGACCAGATTTTCATTATAACCCTGATAGTAATCATTTTAATCTTCCAGATTTTTAAATTGATAGAATAATGTGTACTTGTATTTATTGTGGCAATAAACAAAGAGAGATTAAGCTCTAGCACTTCGTCACTCTGGTAATAAAGTTGTAAGATTGAAAAAAAATTTTTTAATTATATATTTCTTGTCAGTTTTTAATCTTTAAAAAATTTAATAAACATTTTTTTTTATTAATTATGACGTAAGAAAGTGAAAATCAATATTCCTATAAGGCTAACAATTTTTTTATGACGCTAGGAACGCATGGTACTTTTCAGGTTCATTACATTTTTTTTACTTTTTACAGCTTATTATTCGAGAAAAGAAACTGCTAGGATTCTGAATACATATTTTTTCAATAAAAAGATTTTTGTTTTGAGAAGTGTCAGGAAAAGATTTAAAGTTTTTAACTGATTTTGTATCATCTTCATGTATTTTTGCATCACTCTGCCAGAGCACTTTATCAATTTCATCGAAATGAAAGCTTTGAAAAAATCGAAAAAGTGGCATTGTAACACCCAAGGCAGCTCAGTGCTCTCGTCCGTACCCCTCTTTTGCGGCTGGGGTTAGAATTTTAATGAGTTATTTTACATAGTTATACAGTTACAAACATAGTATTAAACATTGAACATGCTTAATTAACAAATTAAATACAAAAACTAATTGTAGTAAGAAAGATATTTTTATTCAAATTTCGTGTACAATAAATTTTAAATTCTTTTAAGACATTAAAATTTTGCTTTTTTTTATGATATACTTTTGCAACAACTATCGGCTGATTACAAAATTTTGCGTTGAATTGGTATTAATTTGGTCATCCATTCTTTCTGGCATTTTGTCCAGGGTTAAAGGTATTTTTGATTAATCGTCGTATGTGCAGTCTTTTTCATCGATTGAACTTCAACGTGCTCGATATTAGAGCAATTTTTTTTCTGAACAGTGCTTACACGTTTTCTGTTTTGATTTTTTCTGTTACTTAAGGTATTGTTTACTAAATTGGAAATGTTAGACTGTAGTATGCGAATGCTATCTATAATTATGGTATCTTCACTGGTCCACTCAATCTCCCCACCTTAGATCACTAAACAACTGAGCTCTTCAAAAAAGAAGGTGCCTTAGACATTAACATCTCCAGCGTAGCATCGAGAGACTTTGGTAAAGATCTCTACAACTAGCTCTAACACCTTAAACGTTGTAGTTTTCCTCTCGATTAGTTTGGTTCTACAGCAGCAGGCCAGAGAAGGCCATCCAAATGTTACCAAGCAGCCACGTTTGCTGGAAACTTTAGTCAAAAAAAGAGTTTAACACCGGTCCTTTCTAGAGCCATCGGATGCTGATTTGCTTCCTTTTAAACTACTTTGCCAACAAATATATTACAACATAACGAAGTTGAAAAAAAAGTTAGAGGGCTCACAAAAGTTTTAACCGTACCTGTAGTCACAAGAGGTCAAGTTTAAAGTAAAATTTCAAATTTCTTAAATGCATGTAATTTCATCCATAAAGAAATTGACTTAGAACACTTATCAAGATTGAAAGAGCAGCGTCAAAATTCACAAAAAGTTTATTACGTGAAAGATTTGCTTTTTACTGTAACCCTGATACTGAATACTTGAATCTCTTTGATTTTTAAGTAGGTAGAATATTATGTATTTGTATTTATTGTGGCGATAAAAAATAGAGAGATTAAGATTCAGGACCTCGTTGCTCTGGTATTTGAGTTGTAAGATTAAAAAAAAAAAATGTAATAAAATAAAATATGAAAAAAAAAACAAAAAATAAATCAAGAAATAAAGAAAAAAAAATAAAATAAAATAAAAAAAAACAACAAGCCAGGGGGGATAAATGGGTCATAGGACCCACGGTAAGAACGAAGTTCTTTAAACATGAGATGAGTATAGACACAATTTCTCAGGTAACAAGGGGGTCGCCAGACCCACAGGAAGAACGAAGCTCTGTAATCGTTAGTACTGCATTCATATTGCTTACTAAAACAAAAACTTGAAAGACGAATAAAAAAAAACAGAAAAAAAAAAAAAATAGTTTACTACTGACGATGGTTTAACTTCGTGAGTACTGTATTTATGCACGAGGTTCTCACGAAGTTAAACCATCGTCAGTAGTAAACTATTTTTTTTTTTTTTTTTGTTTTGTTTTATTCGTTTTTCAAGTTTTTCTTTTAGTGAACAACATGAATGCAGTTGTAACGATTACAGAGCTTCGTTCTTCCTGTGGGTCTGGCGACCCCCTTGTTACCTGAGAAATTGTGTCTATACTTATCTCATGTTTAAAGAACTTCGTTCTTACCGTGGGTCCCATGACTCATTTATCCCCCCTGGTTTGTTGTTTTTTTTTTTTATTTTATTTACTTTTTTTTTTTTCTTTATTTCTTGATTTATTTTTTGTTTTTTTTTTCATATTTTATTTTATTACATTTTTTTTCATTTTTTTCTTTATTTCTTGTTTTATTTATTTTTTTTTTTTCATTTCTTGTTTAATTTTTTTTCATATTTTATTTTATTACATTTTTTTTAATTTTTTTTGTATTTCCTTTATTTAATTTCTTTCTTATTTTCATATTTAATCTTTTTTTTTCATTCCCTTTTTTTTTTTTTTTTCAATTTATATAATAATGTGACATTGTAACACAATTAGTTAGTCAAATTCAAAATCTTAAAAACATTGATACGTTGTGCAACTCTATCGTATATGTTTATTTTAATAATTTATTTATAAAATAATTTATGTTTAACAGTAATTATTAGTATTACTGTAATGCCAAAAAAAACCTCAGGTTTAATAAAAATCGGTCGGTATTTTATGCATTAAATGCATTTTTTTTTTTTTTTTTGAACACAAATACACAATTTATCATGAATTAAATGTAGTTTCAGTGAATGCATATAAAAATGGAATATTATAGTTACGAACCGCACGATAAGTACAAGAAACCGATCTTCTATAGTCGGCAGCGCTTGTAGCAGAGTGGGTAAGGTACTGGAATCACGTGCAGAAGGTCGAGGGTTCAAATCTCTTTATTGGAAAATGTTTTTTTTTTTTTTTTTTTTTTTTTTTTTTTTTTTTTTTTTTTTTTTAATTATAAAAGAAAAAAATTCAAAGTGAAATAAAAGTTATTGGAAATGAAAATTAATTGCTTGGGAGTGTGAGGGGGAATGGTGGGTAAAGGTGTGCAGAAGAGTAACACGGCACGGTGGAGAGGGGAAGTGTGTAGAGAACAGTAGGTGGCGGGAACGGGGTAAGGGGGAAAACTTGAAAGGCAGTGACTTTGGGTAAAACTACTTTCGTTTCCAAAAAAAAAAAAATCTGTCGGTTTTAAAATTCCAGCCCCCCGAGTAACTCGACATAAAGAACTTCGTTCTAAAAAAAAATTTTTTAATCATATATTTCTCGACAGTTCTGAATCTATAAGAATTTAACAAGTAGTCTTTTTTATTTATTATGACGTGAGAAAGTGCAGATCAACACCCTTTTAGGGCTAACAATTATTTTGTGACGTTAGGAACGCACTGTGCTTTTTAGGATCATTACATTTTTTTCACTTCTTACAGCTCACTAATTGCATGGATTCTGAACAAATTTTTTTTTAATAGAAACATTTTTGTTCGATGAAATTTTAAAAATAGATATAAAATTTTAAACTAAAAACGTTTTTCATTACGTCACTACGGTGTTCCATTTAGTGAGTCTCAGGGAATCCGAGACAGGGGACTCGCTAGTACTTGTTATCAAATCATTCTTGATGTTTATTAAGGTGGCTTGGGTAATTTTTATCGGCTTTATCAAAACCTCCGGAGTTCTGGAATCATGTAAATAAAGTATGCCAAATTCATTTGCAATAAGATAATACTGGGGTTAACAACTTAATTTTTTCGCAAATTGCTACTAAAAATTCACCAATTTAACACCTGCTTTTATGGACAGTGGTCACAATATATACTATATCTCCGGAACTCTTTGATAAACCTCAAAAGTTAAAAATACTTCTTGTGTATTTTTTTACAAAAAATCTATTTAATTCTTTCAAATATGTGGTCATTGACTTAACTTAAGAGAAAATTAGAAGAAAGTATAAAATATTAATCTGGCTTGCCTAGCAACATCTCCCAATTTTTACGATTATAATTTCATGGTACTTTTCTGGCATTTTCTTGATCTTGTACTTTGGTTTTATCAAAATAAGTATATTTATTACAAAATTGACCGTTCAAAAGCGTTGATTTTATAGAGGCCCTTATGGCACCCTACCCTAGGTATGGTACCAACCGCCCAAGCCACCTTAATGTTATGAGTTGATAAATTAAAATATATTTCTCTACCTGAAATTCGAAACATTATTAATAATAAAATTAATTGTATGTTTTAAAAAAAGTGCTATAATAATCATTTTATAACATGTATACTAAGCTATTATATCATATAACAACAAATTTTGTTTAAAAAATTAGAGGGTGCGTTCGAATTCTGTCGTCCGTTAATTAGATCGTTCGTTCGCTGAGTATAACCACTTAAACGAACAATTGTAGTTGCATGGTAGCAGCCTAACGTTTGTAAACAAAACGTTTAACTTTACTTTACTGTAATTTACGACACCTAATTAGTCGTTTCATTGAGTAACACCGAAACGAATATTGTTATCAACTAAAGATGTTATTTCAATGGACGTGTTCTTTATTAGTTTGTCTTATTACTATTTGGGTACAATTTGTTAATACGACAGTAATATATGCCAGTGATGTTATACCAATGATTGCTCAATTGAACTTATTAGAGTAAGTACAGTCATGTCCTCAATGTAGTGTTCATAAAAAACATTACCATTAAGATAATTTTAACATATTGTTTTTTAGAAGGCAAAGGAAAAAAAAATCAATTTTTTATGATTATTTTTATACTACCAAATTCATGTCTTTTAAACAATTTTATGAAGACTTTCGTACGTCAAAAAGTACTTTTAAATTACTACATAGCAAAGTAAGTCAATCGTCGATATTTAGAAGGATAAACAGGACAAAACCTCCTATTGAAAGCCGAAAATGTCTTTTAGTTGGTATTTGGGTACTTATAAAGCTTATACTTAGCAACTCCTGATAGTCATCGCAGTATAGCTAGACGATTTGCTATTACAAAATCAACGGTTGTACCTGTGTAAGAAACGTAGTTGGCGCATTACTACAAGATGTGTGCAAAAATACTATAAAATTGCCTAAAAATAAAGCAGAACGTCTGTAACTTAGTGCCATTCATTTTGTTAATTCATTTCTAAAAATATTTGAATAAAGTCAATTTATTGTGTAACAATTTCTTTTCACACAATATTTTCTATTTCTATGTTTTGTCTTTTTGTATTTGAAGTAATTTTTTTTTTTTTTGCATCTTGATAAAGCCACGTTTACTCACTATGAGAAAATAAAGAAATTTTTGAACATAAACGTACATTTTTGAAACTTTGACTTTGACATTTGTGAACTGTCATGGCAAATGCTATAACGATTGAAAATTGCTTACGATACAAAATAAGAGGTAGTTTTAAGATGTTTCTTGTGTTTAAAGTTATTTTTGGAATGAAGTCTCAAATTTTTTCCTGTTTTATCTGTAGATATTATTTTTTCCTTTATTATTATACTATTTTTAATCGTGTTTTATTGAACAGTTCTTCTCATGTACTTAAATTTTAAGTTACATCACTATTGTATTAATTTTTAAATTGCGTTCATGAGGTGGTAATCCTTCACGAATATTGTGCAATAGTGTATGTCACCAACTCTGATCATACGCGTACAAGGTAAGAAAATTGTTTTACATTTCCAACACACATTTTAAAGTGCCTGAAAACTTGTGTCAATTATCGCGGAAAGTTTTTCTTGGCTACAAAGAATAATTATATCACCATTACGTACAATTTCACTGCATTTGTAACCTGTACAAAAAAAAACAAATGACAAAATTTGAAGTTTGAGGTCCAGCAAACTGTACGATGGTATATTTTATACCATTTAATAAACACAATTATTTTTTAAATTTACTATGTGGATTGAAATTAGAGGTAAGACCTTACAGTTCTGTTTATTAACTGTACAAGTCCAGACATTTAGCCAGACAATTTACCAGTCATGTAACCAGATATTTATTTATACTTTTAGCCATACATTCTGTAACATTGCATTTTCGGCCCCGAATCGACGTTTTCACGTCGACGCAAAGCCGTCCCGATACAAAGCACTAAAACACATCATGTCACGTACGCCACCTACAACAACAAAACTCTGCGACCCAATACTCTCTCGAACGCCTTGGCTTAGCTTAGCTCTGCTTTCTCGACGTAGACTCCTTACCTAGAGGAGGCCCCGGCGCGGACTGTCCGTCGGGAAGCGGACAGTTCCCGAGGAAAATGATCAGGATGTGAATATTTCACACTCGTACAAATAAATACACTAACACGAATTTCACTTTTAGACTACTGTTTATTTCATTTACAAGAGATGAACACTTCTGGAGAATTGCCACTACCTCCGGCGCTAACTCGCAATTCGCAGAACACACACACACACACACCTTTGCTCTTATACCCCGCATTCGAACACCTACCTACACCTACACGCACACGCATACCCACAGTTCCCGCACTCAATCTCGAGAATGGCTCGCTTTGAGGTTACGACAACCCGGTTCGATCTCGAGAGCACTTGGCCACAACGACACGCCTTCGATCACGAACTACCTCACGCATCAACCCGATGACGAGGACATACACCACACATCCTCTCTTGGTCTGCAGGATGTCCTACCGGCGGCTTCACCAGCTGGTTTACTGAGTCTCAGACAACGCTGCAGACACTCACACACACAAACGAACTCTACGACGTCCTACCGCAACGGTCAGCCGGCCCCTCGCCGACTGCCGAGACTCGGACAACACTTCACTTCGAATGCACACACGCATTACGTCCTACCGCAGCGGATAGTCGACCTCTCGCCGACTCCCGAGACTCAGGCAACGCTTCGCTTCGAATACACACGCGTATTACGCCCTACCGCAGCAGACAGTCGACCTCTTGCCGACTCCCAAGACTCAGACAAAGCTTCACTTCGAATACACACGCAGTGTTACAGTTTCCTGCCATCTCGAATGCCCTGACTTACCCACGATTCAAGCGATCACGCCCACCAAGCTCTCTTTCCCGACCTGAACGTCTTCCTCTCAAACCAACTAATTCTCGCTCTCTCACTCTTTTAGCAACCTCGACCCCTCATTTACACTTTTTACTCTACTTCACAACCTCCTTAAAGTCCCCAGTACTTTCACCCACACACACTCGTCTACTCACCCGCTTTTTACCCTCACCCTCGAAACATCCTACACTCACACAACGTCACCTCGGCGCCACATGCTATGTTCCTCTCCCTCACTTTCCCACTAGTCTCTAATCTCACCACGCACTAGGCGAAATACCTCCAGGCCCCCATCTCCAGGGAGTTATCGGCGTCGTGTCCTCGCGATGTCGCCCACTGCCATCCTGCTCTTCGTGATTGCGTAATGTTTCCAGGCTGCAGATGATGTCTCCCATAGATCGCCAAGAGCTGGTGACCGATGTAGGTTAGACGTCTCGATGGCGCACACGCTCTACATCCTTCCCTCTCGAAGGCCCGTCAAGGAGTCCTCTCAGTCTTGCTGCTCGCGTCCTACTCCTCTAAATCTCTTCTATCTCTCTCTTTCCCCCACTTCTCTCATACGACCTAGCTTGCGCGTGTCTCGCTCTTCCCCTTAACTACACGTATATACACAACTTCCTATATTCCCGGCGCATTACAATTTTACAGAAGACCCGATTCACACTAAAATGTACACGTATATATATATATCTCTGCGCACACAGTACTAACATAACATCACTTATAGTCCTTTGAAATGCCCTTGTCTCCTTATTATTGCCGCTTCCTCCACTCGCGCTTCTCTTTTCTCGTCTCACTGGCTATATGTGTCCGTCGTCCTCTCCTTTTTCCTCGCATGAAACATAATGAAACACAAACATACGTACACAGGGCATTAAAACAAGCCTAAAACCTCAAACTATACATCGAGTCGAGTTTTGATGTTTTTCCGGGCTAATATGAAAAATGACCCCGTCATAATTCAGCCGTTAATTCAACCACCCATTGAGCCAATATAAGCCATACTGTGTGCAATCATGAATGTCTGATTAAACCAGTTTTTGCAGACTTTTAGCCGTGTCTACCTTATATATTTAATAAGCTTTACTTGAGGCCCATCGTCAAAATTTCATGTAAGGGGATATTCTGTAACGTTTTACTTTGAGATAATCACTGCTAAATAAAATTAGTTCGTGTAGATTTTCAGCCTTATCTACCTGATATCTCCGATAAAGTCAACTTGTAGTCAAACTTTTAAGTCTTTACAATATTTTAATAATATATTATTCGTTTCTTGTATATTTTAGAAATTTGTGTCACATAAAAAAAAAATTTTTTACAGGCACATTATCCAACCAACACTTTTTCCTGGAAAACTTTAAGTATGTAACCGAATGATGTTTATGTGAACAATTGTTGTTAAAATATAAAAAAAAAAATTTCTTAAATTAAATAATATGTAACATTACTATAATGTGTACGTTCTTCAGAACGATGACACTGATAATCAACAGGGATACGAAATAGCCCATTTTTGATAGAATGATTCACTTATAAATTAGTAATTCCATGTTTTACTCTAAATAAGAATGCTTTATTGTTTTAAGAAAAAAGATTATGTTCATACGTATGGGACACTACTTTTTTTCTACATATATACAGGAATGTGAGGAAATTAGTGAATTAAAAAATAATTGTGTTTATTAAATGGTAAAAAATATGTCATCGAACAGTTTGATGGACTTCGGACTTCAAACTTTGTTCTTTTTTTTTTTTTTTCTGTACAGGTTACGAACGTAGTGAAATTGTACCTAATGATGATATAACTTTTCTTTGTAGCGAAGAAAAGCTTTCCACAATAATTGACACAAGTTTTCAGGCACTTTAAGATGTATGTTGGAAATGTGAAGTAATTTTCTTACCTTGTATTCGTATTATCAGAGTTGGTCACGTAAGTATGCCCATATGCGTATGAGTGATTCTAACGTAACTGACTTAAACGATGCCTTGAGAACGTATAGGTACTCATACATAATCAAAATGTAGTGATAAAATGTTCCATATTAATGTTAATGATGACACTTTTTCTCCTTGAATCATTGAAGCCAGATTTTAAGGCTGTTTTAAACCTGTACCGACATTTCATTTTCTTACTTTTTGGCCCTCACACTGCGAACACTGCATATTTCAACTGCAGGTTCACGTTACAACTTGGGGGTTGGATGATCTTTGGAACCAATCAAAAGTTACTGCATCGGTCATTACACCTCAAAAACCAAAGATTAATGGCATTACATATAATTTAGTTGTTAAAATGTAATAATCAAAAAATCAATTTGCAGTGCTCGTTTTGCTAAGGGACTGGCTTAAAGTACTGCTAAAGCTATGGCTTAAAGTATGGCTTAATGTCTGGCTAAATGTATATCTAAATGTCTGGCTGAAAGTCTGGCTCAAAGTCTGGCTAAATGTATCAGTAAAAGTATGGCTCAAAATATGGCTAAATGTATGACTTAACGTATTGCGTGAAGTATAGAACAAATTATGGCTAAAATACTGGCTCATTTTGTGGCTGAATTCACAGCTACAAGAATGGCTAAATGTCTGGCTCCATGACTGACATACTGTCCAGCTAAATGTATGGACTTAGACAGTTAATGTACAGAAAAGTATGATCTTTTCTCTAAACTCAATCAATACAGTGCATGTAAACGATAATTGTATTTATTCAATGGTAGAAAATATACAATTGAACACGATGATAGACCTCAGACTTCAAACTTTGACATTTGCTTTTTCTGTACAGGTTAAAAACACAGTAAAATTGTACATAATGATGATATAATTATTTTTCATAACCAAGAAAGTCTTTTCTTACTGATTCACGTACGTTTTGTGGCACTAAAAGCTGATTTTGCGCAAGAAACTTTGACTTTAACAAAAGAGTCAAACTTACATGGGTATAGGCTAGGTACTGCTGAAAATCACCAATAACTGGTTTTATAAGGGTAAGATTACATGGAGTCTGGCAGCCTGCAGACTCGGGGTCCCGGCCAAAAGGCCACATGGACAATCGGCCACACACGAGTAAAGGCGTATACGCATGAATAATTTTTTAACGCTGCTTATGACTGATATAACACAAGGTATTAATTTGCAAATTTATCAAGAGAGGGTGCCGAAAGCTGGTAGCAATTTTAAGAGTATCATTGATATTTTACTGCACGCATAAATACAAAATGTGCATACATAAATAAACCAAATGTGTGTTCAACAAAGTATACGTATAATAAGTTGGTATTGTAGAATGTGCAATCCTGGTATTTAGTAAGTAATATATGCAACATGATATCGAGATGCACACAAGTGTCGGATGTGAGCGTAAAACCTTACAATCATATTAAACCTCCGCAAACATCGCGGCATTGGGGTTAAAAGCGTCAGGCGCTTCAATCTGGCAGAGCGCAATACACGCGGCACATCCCCGATAACGCGGTTCCACAAAAAGTTCGGCACACGTTCTAGCGCTGATTCTGCATTTTGAAAATGTGTACTCTCTCTAGCATCACGATTTATAAGTAGAGTAATGGTGGTATACGCTGATCATATTGCAACTTGGCAAAATCCACGGCATTGAGGTTAAAAGCGTCAGGCGCTTCAATCTGGCAGAGCGCAATACACGCGTCACATCCCCGATAACGCGGTTCCGCAAAAAGTGTGGCACACGTTCTAGCACTGATTTATATTTTTAATTGTATTATGGTTAGTTATATGTGTGAATATCACGTAACAGGGTTCGTGTGTGGTATACTTTGTTTTGAAATGTATTATTATTGTAACTTATGTAATTTTACGTTTAGGTTGAATGAAGATGCTATAAGATAACATGCAATTCTCTTTATAAATTATGGTTGTACTTACTTATAATTATTTTTTCTCTCTTTTATTTCAAAAAATACAAAAAATTTCTATTGAATATTAAGATGTTAATTAATACATTTGTTTTGTCAGGATTATCTTAGTATTAAACACTCGTTTGCATACATATCTTACATTATTATGTGTCATTTCATGTCCTACATCCTCTAAATTTTCTTTAGCAACACCACATGCATCAAAACGATGTTTTCTTTGTACGATCATGATTTTATGACTGTTAATTGGTATACATTGGTAAGTCTTCTTGTCATCGTTACTTTCACGCAAATGTCCGTCTTTGTTGGTACGTAAACTTTTGCCACTGATTTTATCAGTTGTGCCACAATCGGTGTCACTGATACTTTTGGCATTATCAAATTCAGCTGCTCCAGGAATCATTTCAACATTTTTATTACCGACGGCTCCAACATTCAGCCCGTTGGCATCTTTTTGCTCGTCATCACCTGCAAATGTAATTAATATTGTGATACGTCCATTGTACTGTCCCTTTACTAATTTCTAGGATATTTTGCATACGCTTATTTGGATTTTGTGTAATGACAGAGGTAAGTACTTAGGAAGCATGTTCAAATTGTTTTATGTTTTATTTTTTTTAATTTTTTTTTTTTTTCAAGTTTAAATGTAGTACTGGTTTTTTAAGAGTATTAATTTTCATTACCGCTTGAGTATGAGAAATTGTCATCATATCTTTCACACAGGTTTCCAAAATTGTTTATGAATTTCTTGATATTCCAATCTTCTGACTCCAATTTTTCTCAGGCGTGGTTGATTTTTTCGTTTCGCTTGATTTGTTTCTTTTTTTTTCTGATATTCTTCTCGTCCTCAATATCATCCTTAACATCCTTTTTTTTTTAACAAATGTAACCCACGATCGTACTTGAATATTTAGTAATTGCACTAAAAAAACGATAGCCTTTTATAAATTTTTGCAAGTTACAAACACAATGGCTTTTAGTATTGTATAATTCCCAATATTGTACCATTAGTATATATCGGATACTTACCAAAAAATGCTTGAAGCGATGGATTAGCCCTTATTAAATGGTTTATAGTTCGGTGGTTAGACTCTATTGCATTATTCGTAAGATGGTTTTCTCCATGCACCCAAAAATTCGCGAGATGTTTGAGCCACTGCCTTCGATAGTAATTCAAAAACGAGTCAATTGTTTTGTCATGTGGAAACAGCTGCTTACACTTCTCGTAAATAATGTCAAATCCAGCCTCGATCTGGTTCACAGGCAACAGTGCCAAAGATATAAGCTGGTCAATTATATCCTTTTTTAGTACATCTTTTTTTGGATTGCGGCGATTAAAAAATTTTTTCTTCCCAGCAACTTTGTACAACGCCTGTAAAAAAAGATAAAAGTTCATATATGAGTAATTCTACCAAAAAACGCCACCAAGTTGACTTGAAAACAAAACTTTTATTGACGTTTTTTTTAAATTGATAGTTGAGCCAGGAACTTTTGTGTTGTGCCTGCTTTCGATTTTCTTATAACTAAAATAATTTGTAAAACAAAAAAAGTACACGTTTTTATCGGCTGAGAAACGTTTTGTGAGGTCTCAAGCAATCGTTAAAAATTAATATTGAAACGAAACTGTTCTTAATATCTGTAAAAAATCCAGAATATTGATATTATTACAACCTTATGTATGTGTTATGAAATGGCAGTTCATAAATGGTTGCAACCCCTTATTTACTTAAGCAAGTTTTTGTTTGTTTCATTTTTCTCATACGAAAATGCAATGTTGTGAATACATGGGGTGATAACACAACAAAATCCAGTTTGTGATAAAATACCCGAAAAACTTCGATTAGTTATTTTCGTTTTCTTCTCAAAAAAGTAAACGTTAATGAAATTTACTCGATTTTTGAAATTTTGTATTTGAGAAATTATAAAAAACTTTCTTTAGAGATATTGAAAAAAATTTATTTTCAATAGTAATTGTTAAGGGTTGTTTTAACCCCCTGAAAATGCTTCTTGGATGATAAAAATACGTTTTTTTTTTCCAACAAAACAATTCAGTTTCATGAAAATTGGAGGTGAGCACGACGTAAGGGTTCTTTGTTGGATCATCAATAAAACAAAAAATCAATGAAAAAAATGATCATGTGTTTGTTATAATGAACTATAAGCAGCAATATTTCTAATATCTTGGATCTACGCAAATAATACGAAGAAATTAACAAACCTGTGCGTAATGGAAAAAACATCTCCTGAGCTGTGCGTCAGGGAAATGTTTTTTCAATGCTGTTCGTAGAACGATTTCACAATCGCTTCCCATTATTGTGAGGAATTGCGCTGCTCGCTTTCCCTTCAGTTGGGGTTGAGATCGATAAGTTCCGTCACTGAATAAGCTAGTGTTTTGGAAATTCTCAATGAAGCCTTTGTCGTAACACAGTAATGTGTGTCCTTCAGTCCCATCTTTGTTCGGAGCAGCTGGTAACAAAATACTGACAATTTTACGCTGGGCGTTATCCCACGTATACGTAAGCGAATTCTCATCACTCTGCAAACTTTTTCCCAGTTCCTTGATAATAGAAGCATTAACAGTATTTCCTGCTTTTAGGTGTAATGCTTTGGCTTGTTTTTTCAGCCGACGACCATTACGCTCAAAACTTTCTTTTTTTACACAAGCAACAACGCTTGCAGGGTACCTAAAAAAATAACCGCAAATTATTCCATGCCTAATAGATGTGTAAAGCATATCTACTGTTAATGCTTCCATTCAGTAAAAGTTCAAAAAATATATATACACTTATTTCTGGACTAGCTCGTGGTAAGTTCTGTCGGGGGATCCTGCTCCAGATTTCGACATCAAACCGCAAAATTCTTTTTTGAATTTCGCAACATGCTGGACATCCTTATCTGGCTGGCAGATAGTATTGTTATGCTTACCATTAACTTGGGACCTTTGCAATCCATCATCATTCGTAATCAAAACCACACTACCAGGGCAGTCTTTTGTTTTGCATGAAAAGTATCTACAACACACACAAAGAAGCAAATAATTGGTAGAAGTCAGTAATTACCATGGAAGCCCGGCATGCCGATAATTTTGCGATGTACCGGCGCGGCATGCCTCCACTTTTTCGGTTGGTGTTAGAGCCGCCGCAGCGTCGGTCAGCTAAATTTTACACAGTAGTAGCAAAATCTTTACATATTGATCGAAAGCATTATGTTGGTATTTTTTATTATAAAAAACAATTTTGGAAAAAAAATCTTGAAATTATTACAAAAGCACATGTCGCACAAGCGCATGTCGAATTTTAAGACAAAAAAAGAGATGCGCGTGAAAATGCATGTACTTGTATACCTACTTTTTGTTTCCACGAATAAGTTTATACTTGTAATGGTGACCTTCTGGTAAAAACGTATTGCAAACTCGTTTTTTTCTTTTTTCACAATTTTTTTATGATTAGCACGTGTATTTTTTTTGCATACTATAGAGAGAGAGAGATGGAAGGAAAGCTCGGTTCGTCGCCATTACCGGACGGTTTCACACTGTTCGTTACTTTTTTATCTCCCACCAGATTAAACAGGGGGATGGACAAGGGGGCAACCGTTACGAAATTGTGTGGAAAGCTGTGTTCGATTCGATCGTACGAGAATTCAAATCGAATTTTTGACTGTAGCGCCATCTTTGTATTTGAGTGTTCGATAATCATACTATAACAGTTTGTGTTTGACCGTCATATCGCGCAACAATTATACATTTAAACAACATTTCCATAAAAATCTGTGGAGTCCTAATCAGAACAAAATTTCTGTCCGCCCCTGTATACAAAAAAAATGCCCATGGGTATGTATAATACGGGTGTATTGTATGATTAACATTCTCATTAGTTACAGGGCTCTCGAAAAAAGGCAGAATTACCGTCAGGTTACTATGTGAAATTTTTTTGTTATGGTAACCTGACGGTAATTCTGCCACTTTTGGGAGCCCTGATTAGTTAATTGTATTTTGATATAACTCGATAGCAAAAGTCGAATGCCTCTGTCTCACTGTTCTAAGTATGTTAGGCATGGTAAGATAGGGGGCGGGCACAAGCATCAGCTACACTTCTGGACTTCTCAGAAGTGACTTCTGCATGCAGTCACGCGCGCACCATATGTTTATATCATCATCATCGTCATCTTTTCTTTTTTAACGTTTTCGTCTAGCCAAACAAAATCCAAAAACGATTACTACTGTACAAAAAAAAATGTGTATGCACACACTACCGAGTCGTTGAATACTAGATTATTAGTACGCTAATATACTCCCCTATGTGATTGATTCGTAATTAAACAAGTTATGCTGCAGGGCACGCCAAGGGATAGAGGTAAGAGAGGAGCTAAATTGGATATCAAGGATACAGATGCTGGTGTGTGTTATACAGAAAAAGATAGAATAATGAACGATGATGATTCTGATGAGCAGGAGGTGGTGCCCATTGTCTCACAGTCAGTAAGTGATGTACCTACAGGTTAGGAGCACTCTTTTTTTCCTTCCTAATCAAGTGTGTTTTGAACTCTTTGTGTGTGTCTTCCAGAAAAAAAAAACCGTCTTATTTTTGCACGATTACTTCAAGAACAAATCAGACAAGTTACTTATTCTTATAAAATACCTAACTCTGAAACATGAGGAAAATTATACAGTTCATGGACGAAATACACACATCAATAAGATCATTGAATTATTTGGACTGCAAACTAGATATGAAGAAACACGGAAGTCTTTGATTCAGTATATAAATGCTGTTGGAGTTAACAATTTTCGTCGAGCAAAAATGTATACATTGAACGAGTCACTTTGCATGGCTTACTTAATTAAAGCGTAAGGAAGATTGTTAAATATATAATTTTTTTAACACTTAAAAATATTTTTATAACATACAATTTTATCGCATATAGAGGTTGCAGTTCACAACTACCATTCCTACAAAACCTGTCAGAAAACTATGCCTTTGAAATTGCCAAGGAACTTTATGGTGATAATGTCAGAGAATCCCGTGCAAAGGTGATCAGAAATCTATGTGGTGGACCAGATTACAAGAATTTGGGGAAAAGGCATATATACCAAGAAGGGCATGAATTGAAAGTGCCTCTAAGCAGTATAAAAAAACACTTTAAAAAATTTATAAATGATATAGAAAAAAATTATGTGCCCAGGCCAAAACTCTAACGAAAGGTAGCATGCTTAATAATAATAAATGGTATCTACATGTCCCATGACATTTGTTGATGAAGTAAAGTTATATTTATGCTCGCAGAGACGGTTGAAGCAGATGCTAAGTCGTAAAGATCTTCAATTTGATTTGGATTGGACAGACGATTTAGTAGGTCATGACGACATTCGCGCGGAGGAATCAAAACTTAATGAATGTACATAAAAAAAAAAATGTGTAGAAAGGGTTTCAGCGACAGTGTCTCCCGAAAAGAAGACATGCGTAAGTTATTTTAAAAAGCACTAATGAGGTTAAAAAAAGATAATTTTAAGTTATTCATATTGTTGACATTTTTATTCGACTCTTATTAAGCACAGAGTGTTCATACCGGGGTCATGTCGTCTGCGTTCAATGAATCAGAAACCATGGAACCCATCCTTGAATATGAAACCCAATGTAGTGAGATTGTTGTTGGTACACAAGAAGAACCTGAATCATTAAAGACTCAAACTAATATGGTGAGCACTTATGACGATTATTAAGAAAAAAAATATTTTTTTTAATTCAACTTAGATTGTGAATGACAAGAATGTACAAAAAAATGTACTATATTAATTTTAAAAGCAAGTATTGCTGCCGGTATAAGGTAATAGTAATAATAAGTAATTTATAATTCTTTTGTAAGCCGACGTTACTTCATATTTTTACGACTTTTTTCCTCGTTGCTTAAAGCTATCCACTACTTCTAATACAACTTTTTTTTCAGTTGGATGACGAAGAAAGCAGTGACACATTGTTCATTGCCGAAGATCTGGATGTAACACCAAGAACTCCTGAAAAAAACCTTCAACTTGATGTTAATGGACAACAGTTACCGGTATCACTAAACGCTGCGCATATAGTAAGCCTGTTTTATTACGTAATTGCGATGATTATTAGCAAAATGTGTTTGATGTGCGTGAACATTAAATGTCAGTTAAAATGTTGTTTATTTTTAAGCACGAGAACAGAAATAATGATGACGTGATAGATTTACACAATCGTAATGAAGCCCCGATGACGGTAATCGCTCCATTACAAGATGTCCCATGTAACACTGGACAATTTCCAGTTATACCTATGCACTTATCAATTTCAGACACTTGTACAGAGGATTGTAACCAAAAAAACAGCTAGCAAGAAAAAATTTCAAAGCATGTCAACTATAAGGTACAAAAGCAAAACAAATTGAAATTGTTTGCATGTGCACTAACTTTTTTATGTATTTTACAGAAAAAATTTTCTGTATACGCTATTGGCGATGTTCTCACAGCAAAAGTCGGGAAACTACCATTGTGGCCATGTAAAGTGATAAGATTTTCACAGAAAAGGACACAATATGGTATGAAAGTTACTTTTTTCAAAACCAATAAAACTTGGTTCATCGGGAATGAACGTAAAATTAAACCCTTTGATCCGGAAGAGATGCAATTAGAATTGTTAAAATACCCCAAGTATGCATCACAGCTTAAACTTGCTATAGACGAAGCTCAAAAAGAAAAAAATAATAATAATTGACTGATACAACTGTTAGAAAGCTCAAGATTTTAAAAATCACTTATGATTTTTCGTTAGATCCAACATTATTCACACGACAAACGTACATGTTTCAAGAAATTTTTCATAAAAAGTTAATATTATCAAAATCAAGAACCACTGTCTTACTCTTAACGTGCAGATATACAGTTAATGTTAAAGCGTTTACACATTCGTGTTAATTTGTAATTTTACATTAATTAAAATATTGTAGCTTACTTACTTTTAAATAAATCTTAGCGCCAATTTAATGTAAATATAATACTTGTATGAGTGACAGAATACAATAAAATTAATTTTCTCAGAAAGCAAGTATTTCATAAAACTTATCTGTGTACATCGCAGTGTTCATACATTTAAAATAAACCTTTGTACTAATTTCATGTTAACATAGAAGTTGTACGCATATCACAGGGTTAAATCAAATTATTTTTCTCAGAAAGCAAGTATTTCGTAATATTTTTGTGCTTTCTTCCATTATGCACAAAAACCAATTCTTTCAACGATTTTTAGTTGTTTTACGTTAACGCGTGTTTATTTGACTTACAGCTATACTATAATACTATAATTTAATGAGTCTTATACTTTGTTTTTAGAAGATGCGTGGGTCAACAATATTAATTTCCAATATTACTAATAAAAACAAAGTTTTCTCCTCGGAACTCCCAATCCGTAGTCAAATAAGGGTCTGAAAACAAACTACTTGGAATCGTTTGGAAATTTAATTTAATAAACTCTTTCATTATACAATAAGTATAGGTTGTAAAATGGTAACAATTCCGACTACTTTGTTAAAGAATTGACTAGTGCAATTTTCTACTAAAATACGATGACAAAACAAATGTGTTTGAAACTATGTGTGGAAAAAATTTCGCACTTTTAATACCCAGATGCAGCGCTAGAACGTGTGAAAAAAATTTTTTTAAGAGCAATAAAACCGGATACATAAGCAAAAAAATAAATTAAAAAATTGGTATTTTTTCATAAATTGGTAAATGAATTAATAAAGCTGACTTTTAATTTAGACAAAATTATTTTTTCCATATTCCTGGAGAACTGCTCATAAATTATAAAATTTAAATTTCACTTTATAAGTACAATGTTACTTTAATAATAAAATTTTTCACGGATTCAAAGAAGAATCTTAATTCTATCATAGCATATATCAAGTAACTAAGAAGGGTGTTGATAAATCAGGTCATATTATTTATATGAATTTTTCTATAGCAGTACTAAATGATGTCCATCTTAACGGCAAGAAAGAGAGGAAAAAATTTGTATACCCAAAGTATATACTAGTCAGTTTTGCATGCTTTCTTCCCCAACAAACATCATTGCATTTCGCATAAAAAAACACGAATTAAAAAAAAAAAAAGATTGCTCTAGCTCACTCTGAAGCAGAGATACAAGAAATTGGCGTTTTTTTCAATAGCGGACTGCACATTAAATTTTTTATTGCAAAAAATTTGTGTATCATCTTCATGTATTTTTGTATCACCCTGCCAGAGCACTTTATCAATTTAATTGAAAGGGAAGCTAAAAAAAATTGAAAAAGTGGCATTGTAACACCCAGGGCAGCTCAGGGCTCTCATCTGTACCTCTCTTTTGCGACTAGGTGGTCGACTGGTTCCAGTGCGCAGGGGGAAAATACGGGCATAGGCTGGGGTTAGAATTTTAATGAGTTATTTTACATAATTATACAGTTACAAACATAGTATTAAACATTGAACATGCTTAATTGACAAATTAAATACAAAAACTAATTGTAGTAAGAAAGATTTTTTTTTTCAAATTTCGTGTACAATAAATTTTAGATTTTTTTAAAACATTAAAATTTTGCTTTTTTTTATGATATACTTTTGCAACAACTATCGACTGATTACAAAATTTTGCGTTGAATTGGTATTAATTTGGTCATCCATTCTTTCTGGCATTTTGTCCAGGGTTAAAGGTATTTTTGATTAATCGGCGTATGTGCAGTCTTCTTCATCGATTGAACTTCAACGTGCTCGATATTATAGCAGTTTTTTTTCTGAACAGTATTTACACATTTTCTGTTTTGTCTTTTCCTGTTACTTAAGGTAATGTCTAGTAGGTAAATTGGAAATGTTCGACTGTGGTATGCGAATGCCATCTATAATGATGGTATCTTCACTGGTCCACTCTATGTTGCTGACAGCGCGTATTTAGAGCACATCAACAGCAGCTTTTTAATAAAACTTTTTCAGCACGCTTTAAATAACCTCAGAATCGTGCCTCTCCTCATCTTTACGTTTCTCTTTATCCTTGTCGACGTCATTGTTAGGGAGATTTTCATTTTGTGATATCTTGACGTCTTCTGGGGTTGAGTCAGCATGTGATTTTCTTTTGCTATTCAATTTCTTAAAGTGTGAATACCGATACAAATTTTTTTGGGTTTCTTTAACTTTTCTGGCTCGTCGAAATATAGTAAACTTAAAACATCGCTTCCTTCAGCAATATTTAAGGTACATTTGTAAATATACACTCAAGAGAAAGTTATTCTTTCCACACACTTGCCCCAAACGGCAACATTGCTCATAGCTTTCCCTTGGGTAACCGGAAATGGCGTTAGATCGAATCAGATCTAATGCCATCTTTGGTCAACCAAAGAGAAACGACGTGCATTGTTGCAATTCAGGAACGGTGCCTGAAAAGAATCATTTTCACTAAGGTGTACTTGATTAGCATCGTATTGGCGTCACTCAATGGTGGCCACTGTTGTACGGTTTCAAAATCATAAAGAGCTCGCAAAATAGCAACGTGTTGATGATCAAACAGGGAACGTAATTTTGACGTCATTAAGGTATGTACCCACATAACCTAACATTCAAATCACTTTAAGATTTTTTAAGCCACGTAAATAAGAAAATGATGATGTTTCGTGGGTTTTTTTAAAATCTTACTAGGATGTAGGTCGGAGTGAAGTGATTACTACCTCAATTATTAATTAATTACATAGTTTTATGATAAGTAAATAATCACTTATATAATGTTGTCTGTACTTATGACTATACTGATGCCTCGTAGAATACGGTATTACTCCTAAGATCTTGGTAATCATACTGCCACTCACCGTAACAATAGATGATCAAATTGAAATGAGAATCATTCATACGACTAATGTGTTGTGAGAAGCTACTGATGAACACGGTCTTGCTATATTTAATAGGCCCACTAAAACTACGCATCTATAAGTGTTGCTTATCAGGCATCTATATTGTCAAACAAAACTTTATCGAAAAGCTAAGAAACAACGGCAGCTAGCCCTTCATGCCCATGATCTCTCGCAGCGATGCGAACGCTTTCAGAAGACTAGAATCAAGGTTTCTCAAGTGACCAATTAGCTCGTTTAGTCGACTTGACCTCTAATTATTTTCTTACCTTGTAGCGCATGTCGCCAGGGTAAGCACCAGGCTACGACGACGACGAGGAAACGAAAAATTTCAATAAAAACTATTAAAAAAATCGTACTTGGATTATAAAATTTTCACATTCAACAGTTTAAAATTTAGATGTCCACCATAAAGTCAAATTTATCTGTCATTTAATTACGTCAATATACTTTTGTATGAGGAAAAAGTAAACTGTAGTGTGAGCACTTAATTTCTATTTAATACTTGGTTAATATTTAAAAGTTTCTTAAAGTTAACTCACGAATAATATGATCATATCGTTAACTTGATATCAGTTGTGAATGAATTATATTTTTAAGGTTACATTTACATCTTATTTACATAAAAATTTCATTTATCTAAGGGTTATATTTTCATAACAAAACGTGATCAACAATGCCATGATAAACCAGTGGGCAGTTATGGGACTGTCGACAGAAGTGAAAAACTAGCGAATTATAATTTTACTCCAGTTCTGAAATGAAGTAGCCACTATCCAAATTATTTACTGTTTTTGAAATAAGTAATCTAAAATTATGGTATTTATATTATTATGTGGGTCGTGTTAATGCATATGATAACATGCATATCTCTTCATTTTACATTTTTTTAATAATGAATTATAAAGTTTATTACACGACAATACAGGTATTCCATAAGCTAGAAATTCTGAAAAATATGCGATTCGTCATGAAAATATTCATTGTAAGTTTTACTACAACAGATACTCAGGAGTGAGACAAAATTAATTAAAGAACTTAGATAATTTACGTCTGATGTAAGCTTATTATCATTTTTTAATAAATTCATTTGGAGTCCTCGACATGTAATTTGTAATAATTGAATTGATTTTTCAGCAGGAACCCTAAATACTTACGTAAAAAAGTGTTATTTCGATATTTTTTTTATAAATAATTGAGTTTTCTGAGAAGGCTATTAAATAATTTATAGATTAATTGTTAATCACTACTAATAAATTTGTTTAAGGAAGAGTGTAAGGTTATTAAACTTGTAATTAAATATTAAATTATACTTTTATAAGTTAAAATAATTTTAGTATAACATAAGATAGTATAAAGCATAATTGAATTAAAAATTACTAGCAGTAGTCTCGTCATCACATTTGTAAGTGTTACAAAGACAAGAAAAAAATTTTGCGTGAACAATGGTCTACACGAATACATAAGTAGGCACTGTTTACATTATAAATGTTTCTACTAGTTCTGATGACGAAGAGTGACGACGTGACGACAGTTAATTAAAAATATATGTGTGCGTATGTGTACGGTAATACAGCTTACCTGTAGGAGCTTAGTCACTAGATCACTTCTAGTAATCGCTGCGCACGTGTGCAACTACGCAGTTGAACTTGCATGTGTAATTGGTACTATTGGATGTACACTTATACAGTAATACTGTAACATGCACTGTATACAGTTTAGAGTAGACACATTGACATATGACAAAAATCTATATACCAATATAGTACGTAGTTACACTAGTTAAAAGTTACCTCGGTACATGACTTGGTAGTTATGCACTATACGTACACTATTAACCCACACATATGCGGTCTGATTCAAAATTCAAATGTGCACTATGCGCACTGCGCAGCTGCTGCCATTATACAAGGAGAGAGTACTAAGCTTTTTTCGCCAAGCTACTCTTTCCTTCTCAACCACTGGCCAATACAGAGCGGCTTTCCCTCTTCTCTTCTCTCACCCCCTCGCCAACATTTCATTCTCTCGTGTTCACACGTGACTCTCTGCAGGAATCGCCTTGCTATCAAATGAGAGCGATCTGACTCGAAACCAAGAGTTTTTTTCCATCTAAAATCGTCAAACGTGCCTAAAGAAGTTTTTACTTCAGAAATTTTCATGAAGAAATTAAATATAATTCGTTTAAAATTAAGCATGACTTTTGTTTAATTATAATATAATGTATATTCTCATATGTACATATCGATATTTATCAATTAAAAGGTGGTTATGTTACTACTTAGGGTGTACCAAACGCCCCCTGACGTTGCCAACATAGGACCTCACTAGGCTAGAGAGGCCGCCTAAGCAAGCCCTACTGATCGCCTACTTATAATTTCTGTTCAGGATGATGATGACAATTAATCAACATAAAATACATATGCAATGTTTTGAAACAATTTGCTCCCTCTAAGCTTAAAAATTAAAAAAACAATATTTGCTATAGCATTGGTTTTTATGCAAAAGTAATTGTTTCTTATTGAATTATGGTAGAATTGACAGACCGATTTTAATGAAACTTCAGTCATCTACTAAACAACTCCCGGGGAAAGCGTATGATGCATAAAAATATTGATTGGTTCCTTACAAAAAAAGATGTGAACAACTGAAGGTGTGCTGATTGACTTGAGAGGTTAATTCTCTCAGGATATCGTCTGCATGTAAGATTACGTACACCTTAAGTATCTATGTAGCAACACTTAGTGAATAATAGCGCTAGTCAAGTTAAGTCCTTACTTTTAATACTTTACTTGCCTAACCACGTAAAGGTAGTAAACCTCCTTAAACTAACTTAACTAAGAGTTTTTCTTGCTACCAAGTCAGATAAAAAAAATCAAGCTATCAGAATTTTTCATTAGCATATAACGAGGATTGTTGCCCGAGCGACTAAGCTTGACCTTCAGCTTCATATCGAGAGAATGTATACATTTCTTTTAGGTACTCATCAGAGCCTGATGCGACATTATATCGTGGGGCTGCCTACCTTGTTAGCTGATGGTAAAATTTCTCTGGTAACTGGTACGGTAAAAAACTTGTTAAGAATGATCTTGTTGGGTGACCATGCTTGAAATAGTCATATCATGTCTGTCTGTTTGAGCGTTAATGGGCTGCTGTACCACCTTAAATACAAAGATTAATCTATGTCACCTTAATTCAGAATCACGCTCGTATCCAGTCTTGTAATGCTACATTTTGATTATGCCTACTTGATATGTATGGGACTGTCAAATTATGTTATAGTCAAACTCGATCGGTTATGCAATACTGTGATTCAGTACTGTTTGCCAATTAAAGTGCGATGCGTTACTTTCTGAGCATAACAAAAATCTGAGGTACCTAGTACTTCTTTGGTGTAGATCTGTTCCTTGCCTCGAATAAATGGAACGATATTTATCTAGTCTCCTTTCCCGGGTAATGGATGAGCTTCTTTGCTTGCAATATCACAGCCTACCCAACTTCCAGAGTTTTTACGTTTTCCTGCTTTTATGTGCCTCTGCTAATGTATAAAATAAAATACTAATATTAAGGTTAATGAGCATCCGTAATATGCTTTTTAGAACGAAGTTCTTTATGTCGCGTACTGGGGGGGCTGGAATTTTAAACACGACAGATTTTTATGAAACGGAAGTCGCTTACTAGAAGTTTCTTCCTTCTAAAAATAAATTTTTTATCTAAATAATAAATTTTAAAAAACAAAAAATTTAAGTAGCATAAATAGGGTTACGTAGATTCAATCGAATAAGGCGCGTTATTTCGCACTAAATATTAGTATTTTATGCATTTGAAACCTGATGTTTTTTTGGCATTAAAATAATGCTAATAATTACTGTTATAAATAAATTATTTGTTAAATAAATAAATTATTAAAATAAACATGTACAATAGAGTTTCAGAACGTATCGATAGTTTTTAAGGGCGCTTATTTCAAATTCGACAAACAAATTATATCACTATGTCACATAATTATATGAGTAGTCATTTATTGAATCAACAATAAATGAATTATGAAAAATCATTATATGTATATTTCGAGTTACATATCATTTTAATGGTTTTAAAGGGCGCTTATTTGAAATTTGATAAACGAATAATGGCAAAATATCATTAAACAATTATTTAAAAGTAAAACAAAAATTGTATTAATTGGCTATACAATTGAAAAAAAATAAGTGAGAAGAAAATAATTTGAAAAAAATTAACATACAGAAATTAAATAAAAAAAATCCAAACAAAATGCAATGATAAACAATTAATAATGAAAATAAAAAGAAAGGTATAAAATCAAAGTGAATAATTTCAATTACAAAACGAAATATATAAAGAAATATGAAATAATACAAAAAAATGAAATGGAAAATAATACGAAAAATAATTAAAAATTAAAATCAAAAAAAGGCAATGAAATCAGAAAAAACACTAAAACATAAAATAACATTTGAAAAAATTAGAAACGAAATGAAATAAAAATACAGAAAATAAAATTTTAAAAAATGAAAAGAACGAAATGCATGAAAAGAAAACTGAAGTCAAAAAAGTAATAAAATGAAATATAAATAAAGAAAATTAAATGAAATCAAAAAAGACACAAAAAAACACAATTTTATAAAAAAAAGAAAATAAAATAAAAAAAAAAATTAATAAAAAGAGATTAAATAGAAAAAAAATTTATTTTTTATAAAATAAAGGAAACTAAAAAAAAAATTGAAGAAGAAAAAGTAATAAAATGAAATATGAAAAAAAAAAATAAAACAAAATCAAAAAACACATAAAAAAATACAATGGAGTAAAAAAAAATTAAATAAAAAAAGGAATGGAGAGAAGAAGATTAAATGGAAAAATAAAAAGTAGAAAAAATAAAATAAAGTAGATTAAAAAAAAAAAAGAAACAAACCAGAAGGTATAAATGGGTCGTGGGACCCACGATAAAAACAAAGTTCTGAAAATATGAGATGAGTATAAAGACACACAATTTCTCAGGTAACAAGGGGGTCACCAGACTCATAGGAAGAACGAAGCTCTGAAAAAATAAGTACTGCATTTATGTAGTTGACTAAAACAAAAATTTGAAAACCAGAAAAAAAATAAGAAAATTTAGTTCAGTACTCACGATAGTTAAACTTCGTGAGTAAGTCATGCATAAGTACAGTACTGACCTAAGTATATAATACGTGAGTACTGTATTTATGCGTGACGTACTCACGAAGTTCAACCATCGTAAGTACTCAACTGAATTTTCTTTTTTTTATTTTATTCGTTTTTCAAAATTTTATTTAAGTAAACTACATGAATGCAGTACTTATTTTTTTAGAGCTTCGTTCTTCCTATGGGTCTAGTGACCCCCTTGTTACCAGAGAAATTATGCGTCTTTATACTCATCTCATGTTTACAGAACTTTGATCTTACCGTGGGTCCCATGACCCATTTATACCCCCTGGTTTGTTTTTTTTTTTTTTTAATTTACATTATTTTATTTTTTTTATTTTTTATTTTTCTATTCGATTTCTTTTTTTTTCCTTTTTTATATCATTTTTTATTTCATTCCGTTGTATTTTTTCGTAACTTTTTTGATTTTACTTCATTTTTTTCTCATATTTCATTTCATTACTTTATTTTCTTTAATTTTTTTTTTAATTTCCTTCATTTTATTTTTAAAAAGGTTTTTTTTTGAAAGATGATAGTTTATAAAGCTATAATATTTTGTTTAGTATGAAAAATAATAACATTATTATTATAACAAAAATATAGAAAAACTATGTAACCTTAGAAACGTCTCATTTTTTCACAAGCTCATAAATTCACTATGTATTAATTATAGTCGAAATACAAACTAAAATTGTACCATGAACGTATAAAAAGGCATGTTCTGCTGTGAGTTCATCAGTACGCGGTAAAGATGTTTGATGATCACCTATTGATTAAATGAATATATTCTAAAGTACAATATAACCCATGGTTAAGTACCTTGTAAATTTAATAATATATAAAAAAACACAAGACATCTCACATACTGATATCAATTGACCAGCGGAAAGAAACAATACAGAATTACAAAAAAAAAAAACACATTAAAACACACGTAGTCAGAAAAAAACTAAAAGTATAAAACTTGAAAATGTAAATGAGAAGGCAAAAATAACAACATCACATAATGTTTGTAGACTTTGTGATTGTTAGGAAATATGAAATTATACTTTTAACGGAAACGTATTCTTAGAAAAAGAACAAAAGTTATTAAATGACCTATAGTTGACTGTATCTCTAGGATTATTGTAACTTTAGTATATAATTATGTTTAGTAATACAAAACATCACGTAATACGTGTTTATACGCTCTAGAGGTCGAAAATTTTAAATACTACATGCGTGAAAATAAACAAGTGTAAAAACAAGGATTACGGAGTGCGTACAAGTGTTTAAGCAAAATAATCTATAATTTTTTGACTGTTTTTGTACAAAAATCTACAAGATTATAAAAAAAAGTAAACGTAATAATACTATGATAATTATGTTTATAACAACAGTAACCGTACTAATAACTATAAAAATAATTGTAAAATGTAAAAAGGCCCTGTGCTTATAAAAATAAAGTAAAAAGATTAGCTTATGCGCTTTATTAATTTAAACCCGTTCACCATAAATTACTTGCTTCGCTTTAACCTTACCGTTCGTAAGATATCTCGTATATCTCAGTTTTTCTTATGTGTTGTTACAAACTTAAAATTCGTACATTACCTCGTCCTAAGAAATATAATACTATGCAATTGTACGGTATTAGCATGAATAAACGTACAATAATCAATTAGTAGACAAGTTGTGTTAATAATCACATTTTTAATTATCAATGCAAAAATAAAAATGCACAAGTAATGGAATATTATGAAAATCGAGCTTATAGAAGTGCAAATTTTTTTTAGTTCCTATCAAGCCAAACTATTAGGCTGACGTATAACCTTTTACTTGTAATCAAAAATATTTCTTCCTGTCAATTTTTGAAGAAAAAATGGAGTAACAATCTTCTGTTTTGGAATATTTTATTTCAATCTTTAACAAATCTGTAAGTTTGAACGAAAAAGTAACAAAAAAATGACTACTATAGAGTGAGAGCCTTATTAGTTCGCTTTTGAAACTGCCAAATATGACAATACATAGATGCAGTTATTCTCTGTATATATTATTTAGTGTACACAGTTATACTAAGGATGAGTAGCAAGATTGCTAACGCCAATGCTACGGCACGAGATGACTCACGACTTTTTTTTACTGATCTGAGTGACCCATCGTGACCAGCCATCGAACCAGGCGCATATTTTTCGAGAGAGCGAGAGTCGTATATCAAAGAGCGTAAATGTAAGATGAGTAAATTCGCGTTGGAATGAGCATATATATAGGCATACATTTTGTAGATACATGGAAGGAGTATACCAAATGTGCGCCCAAGAGAAGAGGAGTGGAATTGTTGTTGACTATAGTTATATATAGCTTAGCCCACAGCCAAAGCAAGTGACGACACGATTCTTTCTCTCTTTATGCTTTATAACTAGGTCAAATGAAGTACAATGCTATTGAACTGACTCTGGTTTGCGTTTTATGCATAAATCTTATATAACTAAATTGTGAGAGCAAATGCTTATAATTACATGCACAGTCTTTTAATTTCCAGACATTGCTTTTATATTTTTTCCGTACTTCAAGTACTTACTCTAAAATCCAATGATATTTTGAGAAAATATATATGAAAGTTTGGATAGCTATGGTGGTTGAGATTTTTTTTTTTTAATTAAAGTTTTTTTTTTTTTTACGGAAATTTATGTTTTAATTAAGATTTTTTTTACTAATATTTCTTTTAAATTTATGTATTGTTATGTTATAAACACTTCTTTTTTGATATGTTGAAATAAGTGTATTTTTGAATATAATTCTATAAAATAACTTGTTACGTTGAAACTTTTTGTTGACAAAGCCATTCGGTAAATTCATAATAATAATATAATTTATGAGGATATAAATAAAATTCAAACATTATTAAACCTAAAAAAAAGTATAAACGTCTATTGTATGAGAGAAAAAAATCAAAGGCACAAGAAAACTAACCTTTATTACAATAATATTAAATACGATTATTACCGGCAAAATACACTCTAAATTTGAAATAGTGAAAATTTCACTATTTTTAGAAGTGAACGAGATCTTCACTTTCAAAATAGTGAATATTAACTAATTTTTAAGTTGAAAAATATTTTTCCTAGTTTAAAGGTGGAAAGTCATAAAAATTTACTATTAATAAAGTGAAAGTCGCTTATTTCATTTTTTTTCGAGTCAAAAAGCTGAGTCGTGTGTGTGTCGCTGCTCTCTAAATCTGAAAAAGTGAGAATTTCACTTTTTTTCCAAGTAAGATCAGTTCTCACTTTAGAATAAATAAAATTAACTTATGTTCAAGTTAAATGTACTGAAATAAAAAGTGGATGAATCACTTATCAATAAGTGAATGGGCAGCCACTTGTGAAATGAGTGGTAACTGTAACCGCCAATTTGTCCTCCGACTGACGCCACATGGCAATTTGTATTTCGTCTCTCACAGTTTTAAATTTTCAAGAAGAATCACTGACTGGTTGCTTCACGGATGAACGATAATGTAAGTAGTTTTTTCTTCTTTGTCACTTAAATACAAAAGTTTTTATTTAAAAGCTTGACTTTGAAAAGTACGAGAGATGACTGATACTTAATAGGTTTTCTAACCTAAAATTTGTTTAAAAATTTTCTTAGCTCTTTTTTTCTTTTTTATAGAAGATTAAAAATGGATCCAAAGCATCATTTTGAAAGCTTGAATGCTGCAGAGTTAAAGGAGCTACTTGGGAAAAAGCTTCAGGACACAAGGACTTTCAACATCCTAGAAGGTACGACGAAAAATATTGCATACAAATAAGTGAAAAATCCTCCTACTCTTCTTCAATCAAAAATATTTGCAGCCTCATGTAAGTACAGTGTCCTCCAAAACTATACCGATTAAAATAAGTTTAAAGTTGTGGGTAAAGCCTGTAGAAGTGCATCATTTGCTAAATTAAAAACTTGACATGGGATAACGTTGCTAATCATCAATATGCAATTTGTTAAGTCCCTTCCCTTTATATAGCAGATTAAGATTAAGATTAAATAAGGGGGATTGAAATGCTTGTTAAAAATGTGCTTGTGTGCAGTCTGGACCTCTGAATTTTGTGCCACTGAGTAAACATTTTATACCCATCTACGTACTCATAATTCTGTTTGCCTGGACAAACGTTTCCACTTCTGCTCCATTAAGTTTCTCGTTACCATCAAACGAGACGGTAACTGCAGGTGGAAAAAATGCGCCCGTTTTATCCTCAAAGTTTCTGCAGTAATCCATGACTTTGTTGCTGTACACTCTAAAAAAGGGTATCTTAGTTCGGGATGTTCGGTCGAGTAGTTCAAGCTTATCTATCCTTATTTGTTTCTTTAGTATATGTATACGTAAGTAAAGTAACGGACACGCAGCACGTAGAGATGAGCTTGATGTTCTTGTCCTAAATTGCTGACGTACCAAACACCTAGTTTTTTCTGCTTATTCTCTTGCAAATACTGTACTACCCATTTACGCAACGGTTACTGTTGCCGAGTACACATAGATACGTCTCATCTTCCATTACATAACGTATTTCATTTAACAGCTGGCATGTACCAAACATGTAGCATCTACATATATACATCACAGCTAAGCTGTCAACAATAGTAGCAGAACAAATCATGCCTGGTGGACTCTTGTGTGTATCATGTAAGGGTGCGGTCACAGAATACGGAATCTTGAGCGCGTAATAAGGACTTTTTAGATACCTTTTCAGACTTTTCCGTTCCGTCTTGTGAAAAGTCCATCGTTCACATGGGGCATGGAAAATGTTAAATAACTTGTTACTTATGATAAGATATTTCGCGTTTAAATTCTTCGTAAATATTTGAGTATAGTCAAAAGATACGTTCAAAAATTATTAGTAAAAAAAAAATATGATTTGGTATTTTAATTAAGTGCATACAGTAATTTTTTATAGAAAAAATGAGCTATTTTTTCGGTACGCTTCGTTCTGTCTAAGAACTATTTTTTCCCAAATTCTTAAATTCCAATGATTTTACATATTTCTCACTAGTACTTGAAATAATTTTGATACAAAAAAAGTTTGTTTTCTGTACGCAAATCATTGATTATATTAATCCATCTTTCAACATTTTAACGTTATTTTAAAGTTGTAATGATTGTATATAAATTTTTTAAATTACACAAATACTGTTTTTAACGTATTACTACTCGGTTTTTAAAACTTTGTGTTCTCTCAAAAAAATTGTTTTACATATTCACACAAAATTTTTTTCTGTCACTACTCCAGCTATTTGTTTTTCAGATTCAAAATAACTGATAAAACAATATGGCACTGAACTGTTTTATGTGTTCAACTTTCATCCCAGGTGGATTAAATGAATTGTCACGTCACTTTATTACAACTCATGGAATAACTGTGACACGAGAATTAAGTAACAGAGGTTTTGTTTGTGGCCAAGACGGTTGTCAGAAAAATTATAAATATTTTTATAATTTGCGAAGGCACATTTCTAATAACCACCTTCAGAATATTGATCAGCCAGCTGATCATGCCCATGATGGGTATCAATTACAAAACAATCAGATTGATGACAATGTAATCCAGAGGCTTCATGATGAACCTGAAATGAGGGATGATAATGAACATGAGCAAGCTGATGATGGTTTGTTTGGACTGCAAAATAATCATGATGTTCATAATCATGAATTTGATCTAAAAAAAAGAATAATAGCTTTAATTACAAACTTCCATAGTAAGGGTTCTATGACTGGTACTGTTATTAAGCATGTTCTTGACGAATGTGAAGATTTCCTCTGTGAGTTTAATTATTCTTTGAAAGAAAAAATTCAGTCAAGGTTGAAACTAGACGAGGTTATTAATCAAGCATTAATAAATAATGTTAATGATATTTTTGAATTTGACAGTCATTTTCAAAATTTAAAAACTTATGATCAGCAGTTTCAAGCAATGATCGATCATCGCAGTTACATAGAGCCTATAGAAAAACCTCTTGGTCATCGCACGGATATGAGATTTAAAAAAAAAAATTGCTCAAACGTTCAACAGCAAGTAATCGAATCATACCAATATGTTCCTATAGTAGACGTGTTACATCTTGTGTTATCTAGTCCCGACGTTAGACAAGCAATTTATAATGAAAAACCGCGTGAAGATGGAATATTAAGATCTTTTATAGACGCTGAAAATTTTAATAGCAACCCCTTTTTTCAAAAATACAAACACGCAATCAGACTCAAGTTATACTACGACGAACTTGAAATTGTGAACCCTTTAGGCTCTAAGACTGGTGTTCATAAACTTGGAGTATTTTATTTTCAAATAGCTAATTTGCCACTTCACATGAACTCTAAACTGGATAGTATTCATATCCTAGCCCTATTTTGTCACATTAATGTAAAAACTTATCAGTTTTCAAAAATTCTCCATCCATTCTTAAAAGACTCAGCTCTGCTTGAAAGTGATGAGGGAATTCCACTTCATTTTGGTGACGAACATTTTGTTTTAAGAGCTACTATTGAAAGTTTTTGTGGCGATGGCCTTGCTGTTCATGATGTTTATAATTTACTAAGTCCTTCAGCGGATAAGTTTTGCAGAATGTGCTTGATTTTGAAAAACGATTTACTCTCGGGTTCTACCGAAAAAGGTTTAGAAAGAACAAAAGCAAATTACGAAGCTAGCATTGAGCATCTTCACCAAACAAATTTTTCATCTGCTACAATGACAGCAACCGGAATGAAAGGGCCATGTTGTTTAAATGATTCAAAATTCTTTCACACGTCAAATAATAAAGTTTTTGATATAATGCATGATTTTCTCTGTGGGATATGTCCAATGATTATTAAACTTGTTTTGCATGATTATATAGTAATTCAAAAACGTTTTACTTGTGAGTACCTGAATCGTGTTATATCAACATTCAATTTTGGTTTCCACGAGCAGGTTAATAAGCCTTCTGCAAATTTTACAGATACAATGCTAAAAAAAAATGACCACACTTTGAGTCAGAAGGCTATGCAAACATGGTGTCTAATAAGAGCACTTCCCTTAATGCTTGCTGCCAAAATTAACTGTGAAGATAAGCACATGCAACTTATTTTATCTTTATTAAGAGTAATGGAAATCGTATTTGCTCCGAAGATACCAAAGTCATTATTACCATACTTAGACGAACTTATTTTACGATTTCTGCTACTTTTTCACCAAATATATCCCCTTATCAATTTAATCAATAAAATGCATCATTTACGTCATTATGTACAATGTATAATTGCATTCGGACCACAAGCACACTTCTCATGTATGCGTTTTAAGGCTAAGCCTAATGAACTGAAGACACGTGCACAAAATATAAATAATTTTAAAAAACCACCGAAAACACTCATCAGAGTATCTCAGAGCGTGCAATGCCTAAAATGGGGTGGACGTAATGTCTCGATTAATTATGATTTATTGATAACAGCAGCAAAATGCAAAAGTGTTCAGAATACTTTGAGTAGAGTATACCTCCATAACCTTAGTTTAACGGATGACAATCAGATCAGTTATTGTACAGCTGTAAAAATAAACGGTGTGGAATTCCGTAAAAATTTATTTGTTATCACTGAAACTGCCATGTCACGAGAAGATGATTTGATAGTATTTGGGCGAATAGAAGAAATTATTGTGCTAGAAGATAAACGAATTTTTTTTCTTACTTCTACATGCAAATCTCTTTATTTCGATACCGACGTTCATTCTTATTGCATTGAATTGGGTACTCTTGACGATGTAAAATTTATCACACCACCCTCTCTACCTTACTACAAACCTGTTTTTTATTAGACCAAACCAACATCAGAGGCTCTGTATACAGGGCGTTCTGATTTTGAGCCCGGAAAACTATACCACGAGATAAAGCTCATCAAAAGCTCTCGAAAAGCTTTTTACAAAATTTGGATTCGATGGATAATTAACGAGATATTGTTGATTTAATAATCGATCAATTCCTCCAATCACAGAGCACTTAGCCTCAGGAGGCGGGGCCTAAGCATTGTGGAGGGGCGACTACGCACAGCTAAACTCTTTTACGGAGAAGGTGGTAATAGGTATGCCAGGAGACAAGGTTACCGACTGCAGAGATTTGATCAGTTACCGTACCAGCGCAAAATTCAAATAGCAAGGCCGAAGTATTTTAACCGGAGATCTGATTTTTGAGAAATGATTACGCACGTCCACTACGCTTATTCAGTGCATATTTTTTTCTCAGTAAATTTCACAGAGGAACAATTCAATTCAAATTTTTTTGAACATGCATCGCCTGATAAAAAAACCAGAATGTGAGAGGGTCTCATGCGTTGAGCTCGAATACTCAGTAAAACTCTTAATCTTTTAACGTTGAACTGCTTGGAGATAAAATTTTAATTTTTTGTATACTGTAGAAGAAGCTCATTTCACGCATTAACTTGGTCAAATTTTTCTATTTCATCAAACTTTTTAGTCTGATTTGCGAAAATAAAAAAAATAAAAAAATAATAAATAAAATTACGATCAAGCAAGACATGTGCGTTCATGGGGCACACCTCTCTAACGTGTAAGATGTTACTAAAAAAGGATCAGTATTTAATCCATACGAAGCTTTATCGTCTGAGAAATAACAGCTACATCTAGAAACTAGAGAAAATCTCACGCTTTCAGCGCGATGGCTCAGCGCGAATCAGAATGCTTATTTTTTCATCTACGTGTCGATAGGTCTTGAACCTTTTGGTCCCTGGAGTACAACATGACTATTAGAAAAAAGGTAAGAAAATTCCGCACATCGAGCTAGTTCATTTATCAAAGATCTTCTAAATCTAGAGCTTACATTATCTAATTTCAAAACATAACTATTCTTATGCCCTCCAACATCATAAGCACTAAAAGTTCAAGTAGGCGGAAAGGTCCAACATGGTGAGAGTAATTGACTAGTAGAAGCCACAATTTTTATTTTTGTTTCCTTTTTTTTTTTTTTTTTGTCTATGGAAAAAAATTTACAAAATTTTGAAACTACTTTAAGATAAAAAAAGTGTAAAAAAAGAAGAAGCCCATTTCACACTTTTAGTTGGTCAAATTTTATGCATTTTGTCAAACTTTATCGTCTAAAAAAGGATTAGTATTTATTCCATACAAAGCTCTATCGATAAAATATCTCTTTCTGCCAGTAAGTATTGGCGACTAAAAATCCAACTGTTTATTAGTAGATTCATCAATAAAATAATCTTACAAGCAAGTAAGCATTGGCATTAAAAAATCAAATAGGTATTCAGTAGATTTATCAATAATATATGCCTTTAGGCAGATAAGCATCGACGATAAGAAAAAACCCAACAGATTTTGAATGATTTTTTAAATAAAATAATCTCTTTGACGAGTAACCATCGGCGATTAGAATCCTAACAGTTCTTGAGTACATTTATCAATAAAATAATGTCTTAGGCAAGTAAGCATCGGTAAATAGAAACTCAACAATTTACTAGTGAATTTATTATTTAAATAACTTTTTAAGCAAATAAGCATTGGTGAATAGAATACCAACTATTTTTTACTGGATTTATTAAAAAAATAATCTCTTGGGCGAGTAAGCACGTTTGATTATTGGAACCCAACAGGTTTTCAGTAGATTTGTCAGTAATATCTGCCTTCAGGCGAGTAAGCATCAGTGATGGAAACCCAACAGATTTTGGGTGGTTTTAATGATAAAATAATCTCTTTGACGAGTAACCATCGGCGATTAGAATCCTAAGAGATTTTTCTTGGATTTATCAATAAAATAATGCCTTAGGCAAGTAAGCATCGGTAAATAAAAACTCAACAATTGATTAGTGAATTTATTATTACAATAATTTTTTAGCGAGTAAGCATCGGTGATACGAAACCCAACAGATTTTGAGTGATTATATTAATAAAATAATCTCTTTGGCGAGTGAGCATCGGCGATTAAAATCCTAGTAGTTTTTAGTGGATTTATCAATAAAATAATCTTTTAAGCAATTGAGCATCAGGGATAAGAAACTTAATGGGTTTCCAGTGGATTTATTAACAATATCTGCCTTTGGGCGAGTAAGCGGTAGTGATACGGAGCCCAACATATTTTTTATGAATTTATTAGTAAAATAATCTTTTACGCTAGTGAGCATCGGTGAAAAGAAATCATACAGTTGTTTAGTATATTTATTCATAAATCTTCAAAGAGATTAATTATGTAAATAAATTTCCTAAAAACCAGTTAGGTTTCTAATCCCCAAAGCCTACTCACCTCAAAGATTATTTTTTAATTTAATTCCCAAATAAACAGTTGACGTTCTAATTGCTGATGCCTACTCGCCTGAAAGATTAAAAAAAAAAAAAAATTACCAAATAAACAGTTGGGTTTCTAATCGACGATGCTTACTCGTTCGAAAGATTATTTTATATATAAATCCAATGAAAATCACTTGGGTTTCTAATCGCCGATGCTTACTCGGTTAAATAATTAATTTAATAATAAAACCTGCAGTGAAAAACAGTCAATGTTCTTATCGGCGATGCTAAACTCTTTTAAAAGATTATTTTATTAATAAATCCAGTGAAAAAAAGTTGGGTTTTTAATCGCCCATACTTACTCGGTTAAAAAATTATTTTATTAAAAAGTCCAGTGAAAAATGGTTGGGTTTCTAATCACCAATTCCTACTCGCCTCAAGAATTATATTTTAATTTAATTCCCAAATAAACAGTTGACGTTCTAATCGCCAATGCCTACTCGCCTGAAAGATTAAAAAAAAAGTAAATTCCCAAATAAACAGTTGGGTTTCTAATCGCCGATGCTTACTCGTTTAAAAGATTATTTCATTAATAAATCCAGTGAAAAAAAGTTGGGTTTTTAATCGCCAATACTTACTCGGTTAAAAGATTATTTTATTAATAAATCCAGTGAAAAATGGTTGGGTTTCCAATCACCGATGCCTACTAGCCTCAAAAATTATTTTTTTATTTAATTCTCAAATAAACAGTTGGGCTTCTAATCGCGGATGCTTACTCACCTTAAAGATTATTTTAATATCTCATTTTCAAAAAAACAGTTGGGGTTGAATCACCGCTGCTTACTCACCAAGGCAGACATTGTTATTAAATATACTGATAAACTATTGGGTTTCTCATCGCCGATGCTTGATTGCTTAAAAGGTTATTTAATTAAATTAATTTTTTTTTGTGATTCAAGATTTGAATCCTAATTTATTGAATCTAAATAATTAAATCCAAATGAAATTTTTCAATTAGTCATGTTGTACTCCAGGGACCAAAAGGTTCAAGACCTATCGACACGTAGATGAAAAAATAAGCATTCTGATTCACGCTGAGCCATCGCGCTGAAAGCGTGAGATTTTCTCTAGTTTCTAGATGTAGCTGTTATTTCTCAGACGATAAAGCTTCGTATGGATTAAATACTGATCCTTTTTTAGTAACATCTTACACGTTAGAGAGGTGTGCCCCATGAACGCACATGTCTTGCTTGATCGTAATTTTATTTATTATTTTTTTATTTTTTTTATTTTCGCAAATCAGACTAAAAAGTTTGATGAAATAGAAAAATTTGACCAAGTTAATGCGTGAAATGAGCTTCTTCTACAGTATACAAAAAATTAAAATTTTATCTCCAAGCAGTTCAACGTTAAAAGATTAAGAGTTTTACTGAGTATTCGAGCTCAACGCATGAGACCCTCTCACATTCTGGTTTTTTTATCAGGCGATGCATGTTCAAAAAAATTTGAATTGAATTGTTCCTCTGTGAAATTTACTGAGAAAAAAATATGCACTGAATAAGCGTAGTGGACGTGCGTAATCATTTCTCAAAAATCAGATCTCCGGTTAAAATACTTCGGCCTTGCTATTTGAATTTTGCGCTGGTACGGTAACTGATCAAATCTCTGCAGTCGGTAACCTTGTCTCCTGGCATACCTATTACCACCTTCTCCGTAAAAGAGTTTAGCTGTGCGTAGTCGCCCCTCCACAATGCTTAGGCCCCGCCTCCTGAGGCTAAGTGCTCTGTGATTGGAGGAATTGATCGATTATTAAATCAACAATATCTCGTTAATTATCCATCGAATCCAAATTTTGTAAAAAGCTTTTCGAGAGCTTTTGATGAGCTTTATCTCGTGGTATAGTTTTCCGGGCTCAAAATCAGAACGCCCTGTATAAACCTTCGACACATAATATTATGATATTACAGACAGGGTAAGCATGTAAAATTTCCACTCTCCAATTCATGGATGTGACAAAATTTGCTCAGAAAATCTTATAAACATTAGTTCTCACTCATATTTGAAATCTTTCAGAAAAAGTATTTTATTAAAAAATACATTGAACCTATGTACATATTTCTATGAGGTCATCTAAAAAGCATATAGTTTTATTAATTTTTTTTTTACTTCGCCTCTTATTTTTTCTAAAACCAAACTCATTATTTCCAATATCTTGAGTCAACTATCCATACAAATTTTTGTATTTATGCTTTATGCAAGCCATGATTTTTTACATAGATTTAATTATCCATTTAATTACCCATATTAAAAACTAAATGCTCGTTCATTTAAAAATTATACTGCAGACGTATTTTCTATACAATTATATTTGAAATTATGTTTGTTACAGATGAATGCATCAATGGAAAATCTTTTCTAGATCTGACTCAACAAGATCTTACTCTTATGAAAATTAAAATGGGTCCTACTAAAGAGTTGATGAGGATAATTAATCATGAAAGAAACAAGGTGACCAAATTTGATTAATAAGTACCAAGTATTTATCTTTTTAGTAAAACTGCTTATTAACTTAAAATTATTTATAAAATAAGTAATTACTAGTTAATTCATAAGAATTAGCGCTTTTTATGAAATAAACCCTTTATGCACATATTTTATTTTTAGATACCTGTTATATACACAATTGATAGTAATAATGGCTCCTTAATGACTGCTGTGAATGAGGACTGCGGCATAACTGAAACTAATTTAGAATTGAGTGGAAAAAGAATTTATTCTGATACCGAATTAATAGAGATGGGTGCATCAGATGATGAAAATACTTGCAGTAACAAAATTTCTTCTGGAGTCTCTGAAAAATGTGCATCCAACAATGTGATTGAGAAACCATCCAAAACACTATCCACTGCTGTTGACTCAAGTTTAGCAAAGCGTTCTTCAAAACAAACTTGCCCAGATACAGGGCCTAAAGTCAACGTTTACAAGTTTTCGGTAATGATTTTTTTCTACGTTGGGAAACTACATATGACTCAAATTTATCTTAGTGTATTGTCTACAATAATAGCCAAGCATCTATGCATTGACAAAAATTATTTTTTTCATTTGTTTCAACTACAATGATTCTATTTTATTTCCCAAAATAAAATAGAGTACAAAATAATTAATAAATAAGCATAAAATATTTAATTTATTTTTGGTTGAATATGTAATTTCTTAGATTAATTTTAATATATTTATAGCGCTATTCCACAGTTGAAGAGACACTCAATATGTCTCTTCAAGGTAAAAAGCTCATCAGAGCAGCAAGAAACTTATTTACAGAAGAAGACAGACGATCGTTAGTTCGTACACTTGTGGCCGAGTTGATTGAAACACAAAACAAGTAATGAACATGTAACAAATTGATAACATTTGTTGTAATAGAGAATAATATACTTTCAAATATTTTAGGTATATACCCATCGAATCAAAAATTGAGCTGGCTAAAGCCATTGTCAGCGAATTCCCGTTACTGAAAAATTCACACTCTGTATTAGGATTTGTAAGTCGAAAGATCTAAATCGATTACATTTATAAACCAAATATTGACACGAATTTTAATTGTAGGAACACTATTTTGATCCTACAAGCAAATTAGGTTTTATACAGTATAGGCTTCATACTGTACAAAAACATTTACCTAAAGATCAAAGGCGATACAAAAAACAAAAAACCATTCAAAAGAAGCCGCTTACTTCGCTAGAAATGTTGCCTGAAGAAGCTGTAGCAGAACATGTGAGTATACGTATAACGTAAACTTGAACAATTTTTTGAACATAATAAAATTGATTATGTAAATGGGAATGAACTTAGATCGAATGGATGAATCGGAAACATCCTAATGAAATGAACAGAGCATCAATTTTCAATGTTATGCAAAAAACGCACGTAAATCGTAGAAAATGGATATTACTACAGAATCCAATAATTCCGGAGATTTTAAACAAATATGGACGATTAAAAGATTTCTGCGGGGATTTGGTAATTATAATCGTTCATTTATATTCACTACCACGACGTATATAAATGTATAGAAATATAACTACAATATTTAAAAAATATTATCATTAATACGCGAATATTATCATGTTTATGATTATGAATATCAATTTTTCCAGTGCGTTATTAATTTCAGTATATTTCTTGCTTGCAGATTGATGCAGAATTTAATTCAATGTTTCCACAGTCTGGAGATAATTTTATAATTAAATTTTCAACTTTTTACGCTCCTCGTATACTTAAATACATGGAGTTTTGCAAACCTCTTTCAATACCGAAATATGAAGAAAATATTGGTGAGTAAATAGTTTTCACCTAGATAATGCAAGTAAAATTAAAGTTTTCTAGTGAATCAAAACTATTCACTGATATAAAAGTGAATTGATTCACTTTTAAATAAGTGAATATTAACTTTATCATCCAGTTTATATTCACTGGTTAAAATAGAGTGTATGGTTCCAATATTTGATATAGTGAATATTCACTATTTCAAAGTTGTATACTTATAACTTTTTGAAATAGTGAATATTTACTTTAAAACTATTATTTTTATTATATCTATACTCTAAGTAACAAGTGGTTATTACCACAAGGTATGAATTAGAAATAAAAATGCAAGACAAAAAAAAAGTATATGTATGCAGACAAATACTCATTGATAATTAGATTTATAATATACTCTCTAAATTCAAAATAGTGAAAAACCACTATTTTAAAATAAATATTCACTATTTTAAAAAGTTATTAGTATACAACTTTAAAATAGTGAATATTCACTATATCAAATATTGGAACCATACACTCTATTTTAACCAGTGAATATAAACTGGATGATAAAGTTAATGTTCACTTTTTTAAAAGTGAATCAATTCACTTTTATATCATTGAATAGTTTTGATTCACTATTTCAAATAGTGAAATGAATAATATGATACAACTATAAGGAAATAAAAATATAAATGATGACAACACAACAGCGTCCATAAGCAGAAGAGAATCGTCTTTCTCTCTCTTTAGCTGTTAATGTATAATATAATGTTTTATCAAGTCCACGCGTTAAAGAACGAGACTTTATTTCATCCGCGCCAAGGGTTGGTTATACTTGCAGCGCAGTTATATATACTGCTGGCACCAGCACTCAATGCTACTCACATATAAGTCCACTGATCTATCACTACAGAGCAACATACACCACATCTACACAGAACCAAACTATGACAACTTGAACATGTTTTTCCTAAATTTTAATCCAGATTACATTTTTTCAAGCACAACACACGTCAGTAATTCCCTTGAATTCTAGAATTTATTCTAAAATGTAAAATAAATTTCTTGTATTACACTAAAAACGACTGCATATGCAAATTTAACATAATATATTTTATAGCATTAAAAACAGTTATTAAAAGACGCTTACCGTCGGATTCGACCTTGCTCGTTCAGCGACACACACACGACTGAGCTTTTTTACTCGAAAAAAAATGAAATAAGCGACTTTCACTTTATTAATAGTAAATTTTTATGACTTTCCACCTTTTAAACTAGGAAAAATATTTTTCAACTTAAAAATTAGTTAATATTCACTATTTTGAAAGTGAAGATCTCGTTCACTTCTAAAAATAGTGAAATTTTCACTATTTCAAATTTAGAGTGTATTTCGCCGATAATAATCATATTTAATATTATTGTAATAAAGGTTAGTTTTCTTGTGCCTTTGATTTTTTTCTCTCATACAATAGACGTTTATACTTTTTTTGGAGTTTAATAATGTTTGAATTTTATTTTTATCCTCATAAATTATATTATTACTATGAATTTACCGAATGGCCTTGTCAACAAAAAGTTTCAACGTAACAAGTAATTTTATAGAATTATGTTAAAAAATACACTTATTTCAACATATAAAAAAAAGAAGTGTTTATAACATAACAATACATAAATTTAAAAGAAATATTAATAAAAAAAATCTAAATTAAAACATAAATTTCTGTAAAAAAAAAAAAAACTTTATTTAAAAAAAAAACCTCAACCACCTTAGCTATCCAAACTTTGGTAACGATTCGTTTTGAAGTCACATACGTTCATTGATAACCTTCAGAACTTATCCTACAGTTTACAACGAGTATGATGATTAAATATAATAAACTGTCGGTTACAGCCGAATTGCCATCCTTCAAAAAATTGTGTAAGCTGAATATTTTCTCAAAATATCATTGGATTTTAGAGTAAGTACTTGAAGTACGGAAAAAATATAAAAGCAATGTCTGGAAATTAAAAGACTGTGCATGTAATTATAAGCATTTGCTCTCACAATTTAGTTAAATAAGATTTATGTATAAAACGCAAACAAGAGTCAGTTAAATAGCATTGTACTTAATTTGACCTAGTTATAAAGTATAAAGAGAGAAAGAATCGTGTCGTCACTTGCTTTGGCTGTGGGCTAAGCTATATATAACTATAGTCAACAACAATTCCACTCCTCTTCTCTTGGGCGCACATTTGGTATACTCCTTCCATGTATCTACAAAATGTATGCCTATATATATGCCCATTCCAACGCGAATTCACTCATCTTACATTTACGCTCTTTGATATACGACTCTCGCTCTCTCGAAAAATATGCGCCTGGTTCGATGGCTGGTCACGATGGGTCACTCAGATCAGTAAAAAAAAGTCGTGAGTCATCTCGTGCCGTAGCATTGGCGTTAGCAATCTTGCTACTCATCCTTAGTATAACTGTGTACACTAAATAATATATACAGAGAATAACTGCATCTATGTAGTGTCATATTTGGCAGTTTCAAAAGCGAACTAATAAGGCTCTCACTCTATGTAGTCATTTTTTTGTTACTTTTTCGTTCAAACTCACAGATTTGTTAAAGATTGAAATAAAATATTCCAAAACAGAAGATTGTTACTCCATTTTTTCTTCAAAAATTGACAGGAAGAAATATTTTTGATTACAAGTAAAAGGTTATACGTCAGCCTAATAGTTTGGCTTGATAGGAACTAAAAAAAATTTGCACTTCTATAAGCTCGATTTTCATAATATTCCATTACTTGTGCATTTTTATTTTTGCATTGATAATTAAAAATGTGATTATTAACACAACTTGTCTACTAATTGATTATTGTACGTTTATTCATGCTAATACCGTACAATTGCATAGTATTATATTTGTTAGGACGAGGTAATGTACGAATTTTAAGTTTGTAACAACACATAAGAAAAACTGAGATATACGAGATATCTTACGAACGGTAAGGTTAAAGCGGAGCAAGTAATTTATGGTGAACGGGTTTAAATTAATAAAGCGCATAAGCTAATCTTTTTACTTTATTTTTATAAGCACAGGGCCTTTTTACATTTTACAATTATTTTTATAGTTATTAGTACGGTTACTGTTGTTATAAACATAATTATCATAGTATTATTACGTTTACTTTTTTTTGTTATCTTGTAGATTTCTGTACAAAAACAGTCAAAAAATTATAGATTTTTTTGCTTAAACACTTGTACGCACTCCGTAATCCTTGTTTTTACACTCGTTTATTTTCACGCACGTAGTATTTAAAATTTTCGACCTCTAGAGCGTATGTACACGTATTACGTGATATTTTGTATTACTAAACATAATTATATACTAAAGTTACAATAATCCTAGAGATACAGTCAACTATAGGTCATTTAATAACTTTTGTTCTTTTTCTAAGAATACGTTTCCGTTAAAAGTATAATTTTATACTTCCTAACAATCACAAAGTCTACAAACATTATGTGATGTTGTTATTCTTGCCTTCTCATTTACTTTTTCAAGTTTTATACTTTTAGTTTTTTTCTGACTACGTGTGTTTTAATGTGTTTTTTTTTTTGTAATTCTGTATTGTTTCTTTCCGCTGGTCAATTGATATCAGTATGTGAGATGTCTTGTGTTTTTTTATATATTATTAAATTTACATGGTACTTAACCATGGGTTATATTGTACTTTAGAATATATTCATCTAATCAATAGGTGATCATCAAACAACTTTACCGCGTGCTGATGAACTCATAGCAGAACATACCGTTTGTATCTTGTTTGTATCACTATAGTTGATCGTTAGTTTGGGTGTGTGTAATTTTTTCTACATATTCAAAATTGCACCTTGTACACATGTACACATTAGTTTTCCAACATTAGTTGTTTGTAATTTTTTTATTTTACATTTGCACCTATAGCAACAAGCCTCTGAATCAGGACCGCTTTAAACTCATATTTCTTTACTTTATTCCTACTCCTCTTCCATCCACCCCATTTGTATGTACCAATGAAGGCTTTATCTCTAATATTCTTTTTATTTACACATATGATAGCCCTTTAATTTATATTTACAAAAAAATATAATCACAATGATAACATACGTAATGACGTGGCTTGATTGAATACACAAAATCGATATCAGGAACACATGCATTTCACATCTTTATACATCTTGCTCCCAACATTTTTGCATGTCTTTCCACCGGTGAACACAGTGACTATAAAGAATTATGAGAAAAAAATTTGTAATGAGTTAAAAGTTACATATAAAAGAAAACGTAGTAAGACGTTCACGGTACAAAAGTTGCATGTATAGGTGCATGCACATTTTAGCAAGGATGCAGAAAGAATTGAAACCTAAAACTTTTTGAGAAATTTGTGTTCAGATAAAAACATTTTTCAGCTGTGTTTGTATTTATTGTTAGTTTGGAAAACGAAAATCATCCTTAGCCACTTGGAAATTAAAATAAAAAGTAAAAAAAGAAATATTTTTTATCATTATCTTTTCACGCAAGTACGCACATATGCATCTTATTTCACATGTGCATTCATAATCATTTCACTCAAGCTCATTTTAAGTTAAGGTAAAATCATTCAAAAAATAAAGCTACGCAATAAAAGAAAAAAAGAAAGGAAAAATGAAAAGGCCGTTTGACAGTTTTATGTTTATTTTGTACGAGCAGGCACGACTCCCTACATGACTTTATCAAATTTTCAACCAATTTAAATGCATTCTTCTTATTTCTTCAATCACCCTTGTACAATAAACATTTTGTTAGGTATTTCAACTTCAAAATTTGCATCAATACATTAATTATAATGATAGAAGAAATGCACTTCACAAAATCAGATAAAAACACTCATTCACAAAAATCTCGCGCTCGTGTTTTAAACATTGTAAATTTTGTTTGTTTTACATTAATATTTTTTTTTAATTTTTTTTATTTTTCTGCTTTACGTTATTTTATTTTTTGCACAATTTTCGTTCTTGACTTCTTTTATGTTATTTTTACATCGTTATATTTTTAAAAAATACTGAACGAACCAAACTAAAATCACAGATTTTCTCGGACTTCGATTCCGGGTGGCTGGTTTTATTTTGTACAAATTCATCATGAAGAGCTAAAAAATAGTAAAATATAGTTTATAAATTTTTTTAACTTGATATCGACATTACCAATTATAATCTTTAAGTGAGTAAGTATAAATAATTAACATGCACACACCGTATTTTACTTCAATTTTTGTTTTTGTAGTAAAAAAAATTATTTATCAACAATCAATTGTAAAATAAAAATTTTTTTATACTATGATGTACGTTACATTTAAATGCTCTGACGTTTCTCACATTTATCATAAGACTTAAAATAATTAAATTTTTTTTTTTAACGCTGTGTTTGTGCTCCCTATTTTTCTTATTTATTTTTATCATACGTTGCGTGTCCAACAATTTGTGTAATTGTTACAGTGCAAGTTTATTGTGTGTTATATCGAGGTAACCATCTTCAGCTAATTTAAAAGACGGAAAAATCATCTGAACGAATCTTTGCGTTTTCGTTTTGTTATCTTACATCACAAGATTATCCTTTAGAATTCAAGAATTAGTATTTTTTTGAATGTGAAATAAATACTGTGAGCCTTCAAAATTTCTTTAACTTTACTTGCTCTCAGCGAAAAATAATCTAATTGTTGAGTTGCTTGGATAATCTTATTTTGAAATGAAATAATACATTATGCCAATACTTATTTATTTTTCATTTAATAGGTTAAATTGAAATTTTTATGTTATTCTCTTTCCTACACTTAATGAGCAGTTAACATCACATTAAATCCATGCATATTTTCAGATAAATTGATAGCCTGCAAGGATGTTTGATTTGTTTAAAGCTGTTTGCTGTTGGAAGCTAAAATTGAAAGATGGATCACCTAAATTATTGTTACCCAACCAGTTATTCGCTGATAATCTGCTCGATCAAATAATTAGTGTGTATAGCCTTGATTTTTATAATATTACCAGATTTTGATCACGAAAAAAATACTTGTGCCAAGTATAGGGATTCATTATTCCCTTTATTGTAGAAATCCTTACAGCACGAGGAAAAACAAGGTTTTTACGTGAACATATTCATTCAAGGAAAAGCGAAGGAGATACATCTTAAAGTAATCTCAACTTATTTTATCTCTAACTTAAGAGTTTGATGGAGAACCAAGTTTTATATTCATTCAAGATATTGAATTCATTGTGTCGAAAAGCCAACAATAGTGTTTTATGCTTCAGTTATGATTGCATAGGAGGCAAACTAGTAAAAGAAAATTCAAAGCGAGGGTATGTCAAAAATACCGTAAACGAAGAGTAAGCATCGTAGGATATTTCTAGTATGTTGGATCGTTCATCTATCATCCATAGAGCTTTGACTGTTGCTTACATTTATTCTCTTAAAGATGATTGTAAAAGTCACTTTGAAATGGATAATGAAACGATGAATACAAAATTTTTTGATACTGAACACAATGTGTTTTTGCGAAAGTGGCAACTTTTATTGAAACTGTGAAGAAGATAAGTGAAAAAGATTATATGTACTAAACAAAAGACTGGATCCCATGAACCTGTTCCCCATTTACACAGTCACCCGCCTCTTCTGTATACAATTTGTTATAATCACAGACGTGGCAGTATATTTTTTCTTTTTTCTCTCTTTCTCACTCTTTATCTTAATAAAGTTCAAATTATTTTAGCTGTATGTACAAGATTTCTTGTTCTTAGACGCCGAGCGCGATTAATTTCTTTTCAATCAGTCAGTCTCTTTTTCTCTCAAAGAGTTTTGTTATACACACAGAACAGCAGGCATGACATAATATAACATGTCATATAATATAAAACTATAGAATAATAATAGTAATAATAATAATAATAATAATATTAAGAATAATTGTAATTGCAATAATAATTATGATAATAATAACTCTATGGATGTTGTTTGTTATAATAATAATCATAAAAATAATAATAATTATAATAATAATAATCATAATAGGGATAATAATGATAATGGGCATAATAATAAAGGCCATAATGAAAGTTACAATAGTAATGACAATTATAACTGTTATAATAAAAATAATATTGATGTACAGATCCACCAATACGAATAGTTAACACTCACTCGTTAAAATAAATATTCAAGCAAATATCTTTTTCTACACTCTATCGTACTCGACTTCAATCACTTATATATATATATATATAAGGTTGTACATACGAGAAGAGAAAATGAGTTTCACAAAATAAAAAGATTATTTAATAGTACGTACTATATGTACGTACTTATGTACTTCAAATGTATATTTCTGTTTTGCTAAAAATGTACTGTTTCTCTAAATAAACTTATAAGTTGGTGATTGCATTGTAAATAGTTTAAAAGTTTGCTATGAGATTCTTAATACCGCGAGAAAAGAGAAAATTCCTTGCAATCAGTTACTGGCGCAGATGTGTGCTATTTACAGTTCATTTAATATCGTGATCATTTGATCATACGTCATTTACGACGCACGGTATGAAATAATTAAAGCACGAATAGACATAAAATTCATTTTCGTATTTAATGTGCATCAAAACTTTTCAAAGTCTATTTATATTTATCTATTATATTAAATGCTTCTCTTATAAATAAAAATTGGGATTGGAATTTTTTACTTAAAATTTTTTTTTTTGATGTTCTATTATTAACAAATAAACTTAAGGGTTGACTGGTTTTGTTGTTGTTGTTGTTGTTTTTTTTTTTTTTTTTAACGTATGTATTAAAACAATGTTGGCAAAAAACTAAAAAGTATTTGTAATCTAAGAACCCACTACCCACTGCCAAAATAGCAGTGTATAAATCGATAACCACACAATATATAGATAGGTAGATGTGATCGCATTAAATAGTAAGAGCCAGGATCGAGTACAAAATGAGACTGAGGCTGACAGGTACATGTATTTTTCCAAACTTCAACAAATTCTGTCACTTACCTCAGTATTAGCCAATACAACGGTATAAACACTGATGATGAAAAGCTTTGTTACTGTCTTTTTGAATAAAATTATGTTGCAAAGAAGGCTAGCACAGGGCCAAAAGTTTGACAGCTAATTGCTTATAACTGGAGTCTATAGAATGTAAATAAAAAGTTCCCTGTTCGTGTTGAAATTGTCTCCTGCTACCATGTTGCGATGAGTATGCCCATAACATTGCTTAGGTTCGTTTCATATTTAAGGAAGTTCCCAAAGTATGACAACAATCACGGAAAAGTATTGTTAGTCTTGATTCTCATCTTAGAATTCTTCATTCAATGTTACCAAAAAATTTAAGGTTACTCCTCAAATGCTCTAGTTTGCCGCAAACTTAGTCCGCAAAAAAGAAATTTGTTTTATTTGCTCAAAAATATCCAACCCAAAATAGAATTATTCTAAATTTATCAATCTACAAAAGTTGGTTGAAAGTTTTTAAAAAGTCAAACCTTTTAAATTGTTTATCACTTCTACATACCTTTAGAGAAAGTGTACAAAATATCAACTCTCAATATCCAACAGAAAAAAAATTGAGAAGCTATTTAGTGTAAAGACATGTTGCCAAGCACAGTTTGACAAAGAACACCCATTAAAATTATCATTGAGTTGTGTGTCGTTTGTTCACGACTTCGTTGATTTTTTCATTTATAAATGGACGATATGATAAATTGTTTTTTTCAATCTTTGTCTTTTAACAAAACTACATGTGATCAAAATTTAATAATAATGGTAAATGCTATTGTAAAAATATTAAATTACATGTCTGATTTTTAACAGAAATTTCCATCTCTCCTACGTTCAAAATTCGACTTTCATTGCTTTAGCTCAAAAAAATTGAGAGCACAAAATTTTATGAAGAATAAGGATTCGTACATGACATCCTATAGATAAATATATGTAAGTTTTGTGAAATTTTATGAATAAAACCTGATGTTGAAAGAATTACTTCGCACTACTGAACGCATCGGATAATTATTAAACGTCACCAACACACATAAAATTGCATTTTCTACATAATTATGATCTAATATAAATACGTGTGAGTACACACATGCTTTTGACAACATTTTCTCAAAAGTGACAATCGAGAAAAAAATTATTTAGTTATATTATCAAGCTTAACGCGTATCTCATAGTAAGCATAAATGAATAACGAAACTAAGCAATGTTATAGGTATTAACACATCACAACACACGAAGCAAAAAATCTTAGCACACTGAGTAAAATTATTTATTTATGTACATGGCAATTGGAACTCTTAAACTTGATTTTTGAGCGATAAAGGTTGCCTGACTTTCAACCTCACTTCAGTTTTGCAATCTCATTTTATTGAAAACGACAAGAAAAAAGTTTGTCATCATCAGGGCTTATGTTATTATGTTGAGCGTTATTTAAATAAGTTACGGGATTTTTTCACTTTTTGAAAATCGTATCTTCCTTTTGGCTTCAGCCTAACTTTACCCCTTCCCCCAGCACTTGTTAATGTAAGGGAATTTTTTGGAGTTTTATTTAAGAATTTCTTATAAAAAATCATATAACTAAATTTCAGTACCATTTATAACATATTAAATTATAATAATGATTAGCTACACAATTTCTAAGAAATTGAATTGCAAAGATAGTTGCTTATCCGTATAAGGCTCTTGGGAGTCTGGCACTGCGAAGCACTATATTTTTATTATTTCTTTCACAATTTAACAAGAAAGTTTTATAAAACTTAAGTATTATTTTTCATTATAATTATATATTTATGCAACATTAAGATTCGAGAAAGTCAGGCCCTGCAGTTTTAAAGATCTAATGATTAAAAATTTAAGCATGAAGCTATTATCTCCCACCTGAAAAAGAAAGACGGAATTCCACGTGTGATTACTTCTGTGATACCTTCAGGAAAGCCATGTAGCATTACAAATGGTTTTATACGGTTTTACGTATGGCATTACATAAGGGGTTTTAGCTGGCTAATGCCATATGTAATTCCATTTGAAAAAACACATAGAATTACAAATTGGAAAAAGGAAAAAAATTTTGTCATCTAGAAATAACTGCAGAATACTGTAATGCGTCATTTACTGTGTACGAGTAGTGTTACCATCTGGATGATAACTTGAAAACAAGGGAATTCAAGTTATATTTCAGGAATGAAAAAAAAAAGATAAAAAAATAAATTTTTTTTCTATAGAAGTAAAATCAGCTGAACCCCTTTGTTGTGAAGTTATCATCCCGATGATAAGATAAATTGTTAACTGCAAATAACTTATAATGGTATTTTGCAGTTATTTCTAGATGATGAAAATTTTTTATTTTTCCAATTAGTAATTTCATGTGTTTTTCCATATAGAATTACATATGGCATCACCAAGCTAAACCCTTCATGTAATGCCACATGTAAAACCATGTGTAATACCATATGGCTTTCCTGAAAGTTTTACAGAAGTAATTCTACATAGAATTCCGACATTTTTTTTCAGGTGGGCTACTATCGTATGTTTTGCATGTAAGAATAAAACATTTACATTTGTTTGATTTTGAAGCGGTACTCTGTATTTATTTGAGTGTTTACAATATTCTGCACTGTTATATGAAACGTTTAATATTATTTTTTGAGACTAATGAAACTAAGAAAACTTATTTACAAAGATTTTTTTTTTAAATATCCTGTACAGTCACAATTCTCTCAACATTATTGAATCCACGCAACTCCGAATTCTTTGACTGTTGGTCTTTAATTTTCTACTTTTAAAGTGGGTTCTTAAACTATAAATAGTGTGACAGTATTTACTAAAATAAAGTTAATATTTGATCCGTATTCATGGTATTTCAATGCTTCAGGAAAAAGTTAGCTGATGCTGGAAATTTTAATAAATAAAGTAACGAATATAGTTGTATTTGATTTTATACTTTTGACTTTAAGAGTCGATTTGCCAGCTGAACTATTATGATTTTTACATTCTCGTCTATCACATAAGAACTGCAGACTTCAAACGTCGTTTATCTCGTTGAAAGAACCGCCATTTTTTACGCAGACACACTTGCAGTTCAATGAAAACTCAGATTTATAGTACTTACTAGCTTTACTTCAGTATCGTGTGACATGGTGAGTGGAGATTGGTTAGTAAAGGTGTGTATATGTTAAGTCTTGAACTTGGACCATTATCTACAAGTACGTGTTTGTAGAAGTGAGAAACATAAACTTATAATATGATTTTTCTCTCGCACAACGGGAATACAACTAGTCCTGAAAGTTCAAGACTCCATCTATACACAGCCTAATTGGCACACGTACTCACACGCGAGCACGCGCACACACACACACACACACACACACATACACACACACAACTTTTTTGTTACACAGGATACTAAAAAACATTTTATACAACCTTAATCGCATGATAATTAATACGAGATATTTTACAGTTTCCAGATATTGTATTTTTTTTTTTTTTATGTTTGCAAATATCAAAATCAAAATTATGTTTTTACCCTTAGCAAAAAAATCAACTGTTACTATGTATGAACATATTCATCAAATAACTTCAACGTTTTAGAATAATTTTGTAACATTTTCAAGAAATGAGAATTATTATTTATATTATCATAAAACTCGTCGAATGTTATTACCAGTGAACGTACTTAATAGCAGGTACTAAAATTTCTCCTGTGCAGCCGTTGAAATGCAAAATTATGTCATTAAAAGTGATACTACTGTAACCAGCAAAAAAACTTTTAACTTTTAGTGACATACTAGCGTACAAAATGTACGTAGCCGCAGTTGGTTGTACTTTATGTACTATTTTCTAAGTTTTTGTATTCTAGGCAAATAACAATACGTTTGTCGAAATATATCATTTATGAACATTATGCACTCACGCGTGTAAGTCAAATATAATAAGTAAGTATATAGACAGTCTGAGTGCGTATTATGTACGAGTGAGAATGAAACTTGTGCTGTTGTTTACATAACAAAGTTAACGAAAAGCCTCTTCTTTGTTTACAATTCTGCGGTGTATGACACTGTTCTTCTTCTCAATCTTGAAAGTCTGCGTAAATAGCCTCGTCTCCATTAGCTTGAAGTGAAAAAAGACAAATTGATGAACTTGGCATTCACACCATCCATTTATTCTTTTACATCTTCTTATTTCATATCACGTACGGCGATAAAACAAATAATAATGAGTAGTACTACAAATAACTAGCCTTATTATGTCCTTAGCGTTTGCCATTTCTTTTCTCAGTAGCAACGTATATGGATCAAACGTTGGTTAGGCTGACACGCATTCAATGATAAGTAGTATACAGCATTGGTTAGTGATAAAATAGGTTGGTTGTAGAGTCAGAGTGCCGCTGGAGCCTCATTGATGCATAAATACGGTTGTTCGAAGATTGCGTGATCCCGACGAAAACGAATCAGTTTCCCTTCGTGACATTCCAGCAAAAAAAAGGACCAATATTGTTTATCCCTTTTTCCCTTGACATATTTCTCTCATTTTGACAATACTTTTTCTCTTTCTTCTGTCTTAAAATTTTTGGCTGCAATATATGATACTAATCAACACTTAGGTGTACCGAAAAAAATTATTATTTTCACTTTGCAGATGGATTGGATTACTCAGAAAGTATGGATTCTTCTAGTAAATACAGTAGAGATATGTTTCTATTTTCTATTAATTTTATTTTTGTGTCCAAAACAATATTGTGTCCGTAAGTATTGCTCAGTACGGAAAATTTTTTAAGAAAATAAGTCACACAATGCGGATGACTCGGATGATCATATAGGTGAGTGAGTCACGCTGTACAATACACACTAAATACACAGCTGCAGACCTTAAAAAATATGTTTGTGTGTGTGAGTGTGTGTGTGTGTGTGTGTGCATGGGCACGTACGTGTCTAAATACACAAATTAAATAAAATAATTTTAAAAACTTATACATAAAAAAGCAATAGAAAATAATAATTGTGTATCAATAGTCATAATGCGGTAGTGTTGTTTGTAAATGCAGAACCAGAACATACTGTGTCTTTCCCTGCATTTAGTAGTCACAGTCATCCACTAATTACAATTCAATATATATGTTATCATCATTATTACCATCATCATCACAAGAGATCAATTAATTAATAATTCCATCAATCATTCAGCAGAAGTGACAACAAGGATAAAGTAGGCGTGGCGCTGGTAGTATCAGTTATTGAAATAGCTCGCGTTTAACACGCCTTAGCGTCCGTGAGCCAGGGCAGCGATCCTCGTGCGACGGCTCCTTCAACTCGATACATAAGCCGCAATCTGCTCGTTGAACGTTATGTGTTCCATTAGTAACGACTCCTTACATGTCTGCTCAAATGACGACTGCTGCTGCTGATGGTAGTGGTGATGGTGATGCTGCTGTTGTTGCGGGCTTGCTGAGTTACTGTTGGCTTGCTGCTGTGGCGGCTCGGGCGTACCTTCAAAGAGAACGCAGATGGAGCCGTTCTCACCGATCCTGTAGGACACCTCGGCTGGATCAATCCACATCGTGAGCTCGCTTGGAAAAAGGCTGTGCAGGAGGTTGGGTACAAGACCGACTTTGATGCCAGCCTGGGCAATTACGGGATCCATTTTGCTATTTATGCGAATACAGCGATAGCCACTACCACGATTCGGCTTATCCGGAAACCAGTGATCACGGTAACGGCGTCTAAGCAGCTCCGTAAGCGAGGCCTTGAACGATTGGAGCTGGATCTCAGACAGCTGTCCAGTCTGAAGCCGAAGCAGCTGCACGAGAAAGTCTGCCGCTGATACGATTTCTAATCTCATTATAATAATATTCTTATTGCTTCGTGCTTGATTTCTTTATTTAGCACGCTAGCTTTATATTTTTATCACCAAACTTCGTGTATGAGGACAAAATGGCAACCACGAACGGTACGACCTCGATACTGCTGCTTTTTACTGAGGCGTCGTCGTCGTCAAAGTTCCCTTTGTGCAACCTTGAGTAGATACTCTTTTTTCGACCACTCGTCGTAAAAACTACAACGTAAAAACTCCACAACTACGAAGTAGTGCTGGGTAGTCAGCTTAGCCAGCCTAGTGACAGTTCGGCAACAATGCTTGTGTCGTCGAATGTTGGATCGCACTTTACGAAAGGACGCTACCAGACAAGATGGCGACGCCACGTCGTTCGTATAGTGGTGTATGTTTGCAGCTGCGCTGCTAAATCAAGCTTCATAGAGGGTTGAGGAAATATTGACTCGTCAACAAAGCCAACGCTATTTAAGACGAAGATAGGAAGATAGTATAAAAAATTTAACCAATGTAACACCAACGCTGACCCCTTTATACTGGCACGTATTCCAAGCCTACTATTTTACCTCTTCCTATCAGCTTGAAATTTTCGCTATTTAATTATGATCTTCCAAGAGCGTGAGTGAGCTCTGAATTGACGCTATAATCCTACGAAATACTCCAAAAATAGGATCAGAGACATACACAGAAATATTGTTGTGTACTTATAACACTGTTGCACTAAATGTATTTAACACTGCGTTAAAAGACACACTTAAAGTCGGTACAAAACAAAGGACAATTAGTAACTACCTCACACACACTACTCCTCATATACCTACACACTTTCTCTCGTTTTATCGTGTCCCGTGGCTGGCGGAACCGCACCCACTAACGACCCACGACTTTTTGTTAGCAAGCACTAGCGGTCGCTCGAGTATCTAGCCTCTAGCTCAGCGTATCCCACTCTTCATATCCTTCCCCTTCTTTCAAGCATGCGTGGAAAGCTAGGCGCACCATTTACGTGACGTAGCCTTTGCTTTGTTCACAAGGGGACGAGGGACTGGGTGATAGAGTGCTTGCTAGCCAACCAATCCCAATGCACTCTGCCCCACACTGGGCTCTTCCCTCTTGATGTTTGAGGTGAGCTACCAGTGGCTACGGTGCAGAACACCAACTAAACTGGAGAAAGAGTGGAGTGGAGTTACGATAGCTATACCTTATATACACTAAGCAAAGAGAAATAAAGAAATAAATAATATACGTATATTAAGCCAAGTCGAAAGCGAGTGGAAGAGAAGCTATTGGAGAGAAATTTCGCTTTCGCCTGTATAGCTCGATGGAAATAGAAAAACCGCTGACTGCGATTCTTTACACATACTCGTATAGGTTAATCAATTTATTTTTTAAATAACATATCTGACAACTACCTCCGTTTTTAAATTCTAGCAAACATTTTTTAACTAACTGCTTTGTGAAAAAATATTGCTCAACCCTTGGTTTTTAAGCCTAACATAAATTAAAATGTTAATAACTGTCAGTCAGTATTGTAAAATCAGTTAAATTTCAGCTTATATCATGAAGATATGTAAATTATTGTGAAAAAAATTCGAGAAAACTTTATTATTTTTTCACATGGTTGGGAATTTCTAAATATTAGTATAAAAATACATCTGAGTGTCTTACTAAGCTTACTATAATGAAAAAATAAAAATTATTTATAAATTTCTTAAGAATGAATTCATATGTTAAAAATGTTTCAAGTTGCAGTTTCAAAAATACTATTTTTTTGGATAAGATTTTGTGCATATATTAAATTAAAAATTATAATACTTGCATGAAAGTATTATATTCTGGTAGCTCAAATTTTTCTAAAGATTAAAAACAGCTGCCAATAAATCAGCAAAGAGCTTCCTCAAGCTGTATTATCCTGCTATTAATTTTAAAGAAATGATTGAAAATGTAATTTTAAGTATTAAGCTTAAATTTTTTTTTCAGCAGCTATAAAGAATTGGAAAAAAAAATTTTGAAGCCCTAGAATATTAAAATCGGTCGTTGGGCTCCTGATATATGACTGATAACATGTACACATACATACCCACACATACACCCACAGAGGCAGACAGACTTTTTGTAACAATTGTGTTTTTTACTTTAGACACCATATAAAACATTTCTTACATATTTTCACGAAAACATTATTTTTTAACAATGCAAAGCTTCAACTACCTTAAGACGACCATAATAAGGTATAAAACTAAGACTTTTTTTCAAGAACACTAAAAAGATATAGAAAAATCAATTTGTGGTCCTAAGTTTCTAGAACATGTGAATTCACTCTGGAGGCACAATTTTTTTCGAATGTTTAATTATTTTTTTAATAAAAACCGATCAAAATAACTTACCAAAACCCTAAAAAGTACGAAATAAAAGTGTTTTTATTTACTATTAGATAACATCATTATAAACTTTGCATAATAAACTTTTTACACTTATTAAAGCGAGAAACCAATTTTTAACCATCTAAAATCGTTATAACAACCTTAACAAGGGATAAATCTGGAATTTTTCTCGAGCTGCTACAAGTATTGAAAAAGAAAGATTTGAAGCCCTTAAACATTAAAATCGGTCCTTGGGTTCCTAAGATATGACTAATTACACACACATATTCATACACGTACACATACATGCACTAAAAGTAGACATTATAAAAAACGTTAGCAACATATTTCTATGAAAACCTAATTTTTTACTATTACAAAGCAAGCCTACAAGAAAACAAAAACTGTAATGTGTTATCAAACTAAGATAAACTCTCGTATAAATTGAAGTACTAAATTTAATTGTTAAAAGGTGTCATAGTTTTTACACATCATGCATACTTTAGATGAGGCTTTAACTCCCACCCTCAGCTGTTCACGTTCACGTTTTTAGTCAAGTAAATTAAAAATCATCCGTCTAAAAAAATCTTTGTACTTCCTTGATTTATAATACTATTTAGACGATTTTTTTTAACTTGATAAAGCACAACGACGTATTGAGAACTACTGTTTTAAACTTATTGTTTAATTGTTTATTCATTTGTTATGAAAAAATAAAGATAAAATATCTTTCCTTATAGTGCATATTTATGAACTGTATATATCTGAAATAATAAAATAAATGTGGTTTAATATCCATATTAGCAAATAATGATATCTCGCTCTATACACGATGTTTTCTGTAAGACCATTTAAAATAAATATGTATGCTAAAGTATAGATTGAATGATAGTTTATATGATAAACCGAAAATACAACTAACTTAATCATTATTTGAAATAGATGATGATCGAAGTGATGAAATAGAAATTACGACACTAGCCCGGAAAGTTGGAATTTATGGCTTATGACGGCCGAGGCGAAGCCGAGAATATTTCTACTCTTTTTGATTATATATACGTACTTTCGGCTAGAAGAGGGAGAAAAGTAGGTTATTCGTATTTCTTTATATTTAATCTAACTAGCGTTTCGTCGTATAGAGCTTTATGTTAAAATTTGTCCATTTCTTAAGTATTCACAATTATTGATTATTGACATCAACGCCATCATAATATTTTTTTCTGTAACAAATCTTGTAGCTTCAGACGGGTCCTTACAGTTCTTACATGTGTAACGGTGACAAGAGAAGCAAAGTTGCCTACAGTGACTTTCAAAACTTGACTAGGTCGTAACCTGTGATTCGTTGAAGAAATACTTGGATTTGGTTTTTGCATACTCTTGTACAAAATTAACCTCTAAAAACAAATTTATATATTTTTGAAACAAATTAAAAAAAACTCTTCTAAATTTTTTACCCTCTACTTTAAAAAAGACTTAATAAGTTTTTTAGACGGTTTTAAACAAAAAGTTTTTTGAAGTTATACTTCTACAGGCACGTTCTGCCCTAGGGAGTAAATCAACGATTTCAGATTGGTGACCTTGAGAAAAAGTGTAACGGAAGTGGATTTTGGTTGATTCTCCCCCTTCGCCTCACCCCTCTTGACGTACTTCCGTTCTCTGTTAATAAAAGTACGTAAAAAAAAAAAAAAAAAAAAAAAACAGTTTCCGATAAGATTTGAGCTTCCGACCTCTTGCATGCTGGCTGAGACCCTTACTCTTTCTGCTATGAACGTGCCCGATATAAGGGATTCAATTACTTCACCTTATCGTACAGTTCATTGCTTATTTTTAATGTAAATCGTTATTTACTGTGTATTAGTTTATTTGGTTAGATTATGAATTATGATAAACATTTCCTTACTTATCATTAATTTGTTACTTTTAAAGTGAATAAATTGATTATATAATTTTTTCTCATTTTTTCAAAATTTTTATAATTAAAAAAATAAAATTTTGTTCTATACTGATACAATAATTGATTTTCATTGCGTTTTCTTCTTTCACAATTTTTCCTTTGGGTTTAAGGTAATTTTTAGACTTAAGGACGTTCATCATATAGTTAATAAGGGGAAACGTTCAGCTCGAAATTCAGAGAGGTGGGATGAGCACAAATTTATGTAGCAACGGTAGAAATTGTTTCTCTTATATGGACGTACTAACATACACGCTTTTACGTGTACTTAACCTCTTCTTTTTTTGTGTTATTAAAAAAAAAAAAAAAAAAAAATTAGAGATCTATTTCAAAATAAAACAGGTTTATCTAATAGTAACCTTTCATACAAACAAAATTTAGGAGGTTAATACAGATCTTATAAATGCAATTTTAAGTGATTTTTCAATAAGGTTACATGTTAAATTGCAAATTTTTTAAATTAAACGTGTGAAAAAGAGTACAGTTAGGCGATCTGCTATTTTTTAAGGATATTTCTTATTTTCTTAGGAAGTTGTTTTGAAACCATCGAAACATTCGATGAAAGTGTACAGTCTTGTACTGGCCAGCCGCCATATTGTTTACATTGTATTGTGCCATAAAATATCGTTTATAATTGGCTGTTATTAGATATTAAAATATTTATTAAAACCACACCGAACTAACGGAGGTATACTCATTCCAACGATAATTGCACCACCTTTGTACACAGTCTCGTTTCATAGGCGGTATATTTATATTTATAATTATATTATCTCCCGTATAATTTTAAAGAAGTATAACTTGTTACTTGATTTTCACAACTTTTTCCGTAAGGGAATATTTTTCAAAATTGTAATTGTTTAATGTTCAAAAAAAAGGGAAATGGCATTTTAATTCATAAATAACAAAACAAAATATCTACAGTTTTAATGATGTTCAAGTTCTTAAATATTTTGTAAACAACCTCAACATTTTTTTTTTAAGCTTTTTAGGTCATTGTTTTATTTTAACTCTCTGTTGCTCACTTTGAAACTCTCAAACTATTTAAAAGTATCTACAGATCCCCGTCTCTCGTTGATAATTATGTGTACCTTTCAGTAGCTCTAAAGTGCCTGCGTCATCAACAAAGATCAAAGGATAATAAAAAAATAATTCTCTAAAATGCTTTTGGAAGGGTTAAACAAAACATTTAAAAAACTTTGACAACATTAAAAAGTTGGATTTTTGGTGTTGTTCTTCATAGATAAAAATGACCATTTCTAAATTTTTTCGAACATTAAGTAATGAAAATATTAAAAAGCATTGAATTTTATAAAAAGTTACAAGAGTTTTTTTTTTAGTTTAAAAGCATCCAAGAAACCTGAAAAATATTTTTTATTTTTAGTGCATAAATAATAATTTTCGAAGTTTATTAAAACAATTTCGGACTAAATGCGAGTAATTGAATTTATCGACATTTCCCATGCAATACGATTTTGCTAAGGCAACTCGATTTTTTCAGTTAAAACTACCGTTTGTAGAAAATTGTTATACGTAGCAATTGAAAAAAAGTGCCATCTCAACCAGGACTTGAACCAGGAACTCTTTTCTTACCAGGAAAGTGTGTTACCAATTTCGCCATCAAGGTTTCGGCGACTCCTCTTCTCAATCGCTACATTTAATACTTTTTCGGCGATTTTTCTGACTAAGTTTCTGACTAAGAATTTCGGACCTAAGTTTTAGACCTAGCAATGCAGTAATATATCGATTTGCTATTAGGTGAACATTTTTCATTTTTCATAAAACCATTAAAAAAACCAAATCCAAATAATTTTTCTACCAAATTTGAGGAAATATTATGAACTTGTTTAAACACTGCTTTTTGCAAAAAAACACATATTTAATTCTTAATATTGTTGAAATAAATAGTGGCTTTAAAGTGGGCAGAAACTGCACTAGTTGTCAATTAAAAAAAAAAGAATAAGGAAACATATGAAATTTTTTAATTCAACCATGTATTAGTTTTTAACACCTTCAAAAATTTTGCTATTATTACACTTTTTTTTAAATTACACTTCACCATGTGTTAATAATGTGTTTTTAATTACTTTTGAGAAAAAATTAATTTTGAGTAGTTTCAAGAATTATTATTTCAAAAACTAATTGTAAATTTGTTTAGTATCGGTTGAGTTTTAGATAATTTAATAAAAAAATCTAATTTTGACTATACACATAGTAGTTAACTACACAAATTGAGCTTCGTTTTTCTGTCTTATTTTTTAACTGATGTTTAGGACATTTTATAATTATATAATGCTTGAACGTTATAAACCATCGGGTTTCCAATTATTACATTATTTATTTTTCGTTTTTAACTCCACATGTATTGATTGATATCCTGTATTAGAAAGATGAATCTAGAAAGACTTTAGATAGATAACAAACAAAGTCATCGACTGCGAGGAGAAAATTTTTTTACTAATGTTGCTAACAGTATTGTACTTACATTAAATGTAGATGTCCGTCAATCTTACCTTTCCACTGGAGACCTTATAATTTGAGAACGTAAATATAAGAACGTGTACAGAAGTGCAAAGTAATTTATTCCCGTTGCCCAATGAAACTAAATTGACGCTATCGATACTGAGCAGTATAGTTCAAAACGATTACGACAAAATCCAAAAGTGGTTCGAGAATCCCGGGAAAATGAAAAACCTTAAACCCAAGCTCTTTAATCCAATAACATGGTCTCCCTAAAGTCTTTAACTTCTTAGCCCAGAAATCTCAAAGCCTGTAACCACATTACCCAATTCATCATGAACTAATTAACCCCATTACCTGGTGCCATCACAAGTCATACATGCATTAATTAAAAAAACTGTACCCACATCGAGCGAGTATTCAAAACTTTCAAATTAATAACACAAGTGCCTTTCACCCAATGACATGGGTCGCTTACTGGCCACTCTATTAAATAAGAGATCGTTAATCAATAACACAAGCTTTTTCTTTCAATGACCCAGAGCACTTAGTAGCCCCTTCATAAGTTAAAAAATTATTATTATGTAACACAAACGCCAATTACCAGATAATCTAGGGCACTTACTGGCTACACTATTGAATAGTAAATTGTTAATTCATAACACAAATGCCTACTACCCCATGACCTAGGGCACTTCCTGGCCACTTTATTAAATAGCAGATTGTTCATTACTGTTTCGTCACATCCAGACGTCCTGTATTTTCAAGGAAATCTAAAATGTTCAACTATTATTAGCAAGAGCTCTTACGTTGTCGCATACAACTACCGGTGATGGATAATTTCCCCTTGTCAAGGACAAGTTAAAACATGCATAACGATAATAAAATGGTAACAATAATGAATAAAATAACTATGCAATCAACAGAATATTTTTTTATTTTATTATCAATGTATCGTAGTCATTTATCATCAAATACGCATTTTCCACAGTTAATAATATTAATAGCTTAACACATCGATCGTTCATTTATATAATCACCTTACAATCGGTTCATTTTTTAAGTTGACAAAGAGAGAGAACGTGTAAGAATGAAGAGAGAAAGAAAACACTATCAAAGATACATGCAGAGGATGCTGCAATAGTAGTATCATTAACAAGTAAATAATTAAATAGCAAAACCTCACAACTTAACTAAAGTCGGCCACTTACTTTCTGGCTACGATTAACGCCATAGGATTTGTCATACGTGGAATGCCGCCTTAGCCTTTCTCTGTGAGAGTAAGTACACATGCTGCCTCGGATCACGTGCCAAAAAAGATGATCGAAACGTACAATCGGTTCTCTCACGCGATGATCTCGCGTACAAGAAAAAGAGTTAAGCCCTCAATCTTGGCTAAGACGCCCCAACCTTGTTTGGCTGAGGGTCTAAACTTGACTTCGAGTTATTGTTAGTTCCTACAATTACAAATGTAGCGACAGTTTGTCGGAACACGTTGTGCTGGTGCACAGGGTTGACAATGATAAAAACGGCTCCTTCGTGGAGCGTAAACTGATATTGTTGTCAGGTTGTTGCGCCGACTTAATCTTGTCACGCCTTGAGACTCGGTCTCGTTACCACAACGGCAATCGTAACGCGATGACAAAAGAATGAACGCGAACATACAATAAATCCACTCACAGTCCCTTTTTGTACATACCTTGTACACAACGCTGACACACTTGGAGTTCTCTCAACGGATTTGCCCCTTTTTTCAAGCGAACAGATGCAAACGACGGCGAGATTGCAATTGTCAGGGATCTCTTAGTAGAGGGCACGTCGTTCAATCGACGTTTTTCCCAAGAATTCAATGTCGTGAACAGCAACAGGACCCGATGAAAAAATGACGGTTACTTGAGCGTTCAGTCATTATGGCTCTGACCTCTCCTTTCTATCCACTCGAATCCATCCTACTAACTCTCCTCCAATTTCTTTTTTTCGACGAAACAATAAATAACACAGGCGCCTATTACCCAATATTCTGGGGCACTTACTGGCTATTTCATAGGTTAGAAACTTATTATTTTTTTACACAAGCGCCAATCACCAGATAACCTAGAGCACTTACTGACCACTCTATTGAACAATAGATTGTTAATTCATAACACAAATTCCTCTTACCCCATGACCTGGGGCACTTTCTGGACACCATTAAAAAGCAGATTGTTCAATTTATAATACAAGCACCTATCATCCAATGTTCTAGGGCACTTAATGGACACTATTCAATAATAGATTGTTAATTCATAACTCAAACGCCTGTCATCTAATGACCCGGGGTACATACTGTTCACTTTATAAGTTAGAAAAGTATTATTTTGTAACACTAGCGCCAATCACCAAAAAACTCGGGACACCTACTGGCCACTTTATTGGTCAGTAAGGTAAGATTAAACAATACAAGTGCCAATACTGCCAATCACCAGGTAACTCGAAATGCTTATTGGCTGCTTTATTAGTTAATAAATTATTACCTCGTAATTCAAGCGCTAATTATTAAAGGGCGCTTGGAGGAAACTTAATAAATTAATATAAAAACAATAAATAACGCAAGCGCCAATCACCAGGTAACACTGAGCGTTTACTAGCAACTTAACCAGATTGTTAAGCAATACTCCGTAACACAAATGCTTATTTCTGGATAACTTGAGGCGACTACTGATATCGATTAACACTATACATAACTATAGCGTTTATTTCAAGGTGATCCAGAGTACTTGTTGAATACAGAACGAATTATAACAATCATACGCAATAACATTCATACTTCTCACTAAATAACTCAAGCACTTGTGTTATCCAGTAATACTTGACTACCTAATGAAGTGGTTAGAAAATATCCCAGGTCATCTGGTGTTTGGTGCTTGTGTAACGAAAAGGTTTCTTCATTAACTAATGAAGTAGTCAGTAAGCGTTTTTAGTTCCCTGGTTATTGGTGCTAACATTTTTTACCGTTTTTTTTATTAATTTATGATGTAGCCAGCAAGCACTTTGAATTACCAAGTTATTGAAAATTGTTTCATTTAATCGTTTTATTAATATACAAAGTGGCAAACAAACTCCACGGCTTACCTAATGATTGGCACTTACATTTAAAAGTAACACTTTGTTGACCAACAAAGTGGAAAGTAAGCGTTTTATGTTACTTCGCTTTTGGTGCTAGTATTAATGATTATATTGATTATACTTTATTAAGCTGCCTGCAAGATCCATGATAGTTATCTGGTGATCCATACTTGTGTTGCAGAGTCGTATTTTATTTATTAATAAAGTGCTTAGTAGGTGACCTAGGTTATCAGGTGATCGGCGCTTGTATTATGAAATAATAATTTATCAAATCATAAAGTAGCTAGTAAGCACCCTTAGTTACCTGATGATATGTCCTTGTGTTAGGAAGTTACAATTTATTTATTTATACTGTAGCAAGTAAGCGTTTTGGGTTACTTGGTGATTGGTGCTTCCGTTATTCATTGTTTTAATATTAATTTGTTTGGATGCCACCAAGTGCCCCAAAATATCTTGTGATTAGCTTTTGAGTTACGAAGTAATTCCTCATAATCTGATGAAGTGGATATAGTTATCATCCCAAGTTTCCTGACGTTCAACGCTTAAATTAATGGTTTATATTTTAATAAAGTTGCCTAACAGGGATCCAGCTTACCTAGTGACTGGTGCTAGTATTAATTAATGATTCATTAAGTTATAAAGTATCCAGTCAGCACCCGGCGTTACCTGGGGATTGGCGCTCGATTTATTTATTGTTTTTATATTTTTTTATTCAGTTTCCTACAAGTGTCCTTTAATGATTAGCGCTTGAATAACGAAGTAATAGTTTTTTAAATAATAAAGTAGCCAATACGCGTGAAAAGTTATCTGATAATTGGCACTTGTGTTGCTTAATTTAACTTTACTGATTAACGAAGTGGCTAGTAAGTTCCCCCGGTTTTCTGGTGATTGGCGCTAGTATTCCAAAATAATAATTTTCTAACTAACAAAATGGCCAGTAAGTGTTCCGGGTCATTGGGTGATTGGTGCTTGTGTCAGAAAATAATTTTTTAACTCATAAAGCGGCCAGTAAGAGCCACAGGTTACCTGGTGATTGGTGCTCGTATTAATAATTTTTTATTAATTTACGTATGACTGTTTATGGAACTAAGTAATGGGGTTAAATAGTCCATGATAAAATAAGGTTATGTGGTTAAAGGCTTTAAGATTTCTGAGCTAAGGGGTTAAAGGCTTTAGGGTGACCGGGTTATGGGATTAAAGAGTTTAGGATAAAGTTTTTTTATTGTCCCGGGATTCTCGAACCACTTTTGAATTGTGTCCTTATCATATTAAACTGTGATGCTTATTATCAATACCGCCAATTCAGTTCGATTAGGTTATTGAGAACAATTTACAATGCAGCTCTGACCGCGGCCTACATGAGTAGGAACATTTCCTCCTCGTCGTGATAATATAGGATAACAAACAAGGAATATGAAATGCTAATGGAAAAATAATATAATTGAAAACCTCATTTCTAATGTAAAGGCATTGTATAATCATTACGTACTAAACTTTAATCAAAAAATGAGAAATAAAATAAAAGTAAATTAATTGATGAAGTAAACCACTATGAAAATTGTTAAAAGATAATTTTTTCTATGTAACTATCTAAAATTTAACTGATAACAGATATACGTGTCATTTTTTAAATAACAATTTCTGGAACTACTAATAATTATTTTATTTTGAAATAATGATTAAAAACATATTATTTGTACATCCGTAAGTTTCATTTCAAGAGACGTCCAGTGATTACTTGCAATTTATCGTTGCAATGTAAAATTTTTTGTGAACTTAAAAACTAATGTTTGTTTGAATTAACAACTTTAATATCTTTCTTAAATTTTATCCTACTAGATTACTGAAAGTTATTATTGTGAAAATATTTCATGGAAATGTAAGGAGAAAATTCATATAACGTATTTTTAAGAATACTGTAAATACATTTTTTTAAGTAAACCTTCTGGATTTTTAACAATGTATATATGAATTATCTGAATCCAAATTTAGAGTGTTCTTGAATAGAAGTATACAATCATAACTGAATTTTTATTTAAGATAGCTCCCTTGTCTACTGTTCTAGTCAAGTAGGAGAGTTTAAGTTGTGTATGTTATACGTACATCAGTGTTGGTATTCTGCTACCGTTTATCATTTATAACCATGAAGCTGATTTTTACGTCTTTCTTGGCAAATATCTTTGGAAAATACCCCATTACCAACATTTTACATTACAGTATTGAGAAGAACAGAGATTTTTCTACAAATACATCATAATTTGTCTGCTTAGGTTTTTTATTGTGAGTTGGAAAATGCCTGTAAAGCTGATATTTTTATGCTTTGCCATTTGAGCTCGTCTTAAAAAGTTAAACTTTAAGCTGAAATATTGCTCCACTTAGGGTATAAACAAGGACACTATTGGATTCAGTAGATCAAAATCTATTGAATAAAACATATTTCATTCCGTAGGTTTTCGCAAGGGAGCTACCTTAATACTTTGACATGCGTTATTCAACTAGAATAATATTGTAAATTTAATTGGAGAATAAGGGGGGCTCATACTTACTCCGTGGATTTAAGTTACAGTTTATCTCGAACTCAATACGGATTTATTAAATACTGGAGTCAGAATCCTCCTGCAGTTAATAATTAATATAAGCTCATTGAATGTGTTGCTTAAAGTCACACTGCTTATTAGAAGTGAGCTCTTGAAAATTTAAGGAGGTTCGGTAGTGTTAGCGGGGGGAAATCTCAGAGAGGCAAGGGGAGGGAGAGCGTCTGGCAACGTTGTGAATTTTTTCGGCTTCTGGCACGTCGTCTACTGTTGTTGTCGTCTACTGCTGTTGTCGTTGTCTACTGATGACAGTGTACTTATTTATTCGGTTGAATTTTTTATAATTAAATTTTTAATTACAAAAGGAGTTTTTACTATTTATTACATTTCAAAGCGCACGCCAAAAGCAGCGTTGCCAAGTCGTCTGCTGCGAGCACATTTTTTGTTGTTTTTTAATAGAAATTTGTGGTAGGGCTCTCTCAAACTTTGACAAAATATTATTTTGACAATATTCTTTCATCTAAAAAAAAAAAAATAGCAAGTTCATTTAGCCGTTTTTTTTTAAATGTGAAATTTAAGTGATTTCTCCATAAGCCTACATGTTAAAATATTGTTTTTTCAGGTCAATATATCTTGAAAACGGTGTGGTTAAACCCTTCAAAAATTTAGCTGTAATTTGATACTATTATCCCAAACAACATATCAAAATTTCAAAACTTTTCATTATAAAAAATTATCACTACCGAACCTCCTTAATATACTATTTCTGCCTTCTAACCTCGAAATAGCACCTTCGCCACTTCTCAGACGGAAAAATAGTATACAAAACTCATTTAAAAAGGCTTCTTAATGAACCTCATTACGGGCCCCACCTTCAGCTCGTGTCGTAAACCTCTTGGTTCGTAAATCGAAGCCTTTGCAAACTCGTACGTAATATAATATTCTTACAGTACAGCTAGCTTACAAAAGATATCGAAATTTGTGCAGAATCAAAGTGCATCTATGTTTTGCAGACCAAAGCAAAGAAAAAAATGTAGATTATTTATGTTACTTTACATTAATACAATTAGATCTTCTTTATTCTTTAATAATATTCAGACGGTGACACTTAAAAAGGTTGACACGAATTAACAAACTCTTTGTCATCTACTTGAAAAAAAATTTCAATAGTATAAATCGTAAAATATTCAATGTAAGATATGTATATTGTATAAGCGTTTTCGTGCTTTTCATAAGCTTATGATTGTCTAAGTATACTACAAATACAGAGAGATAAATAAATAACATAGTTGCACATAGCACAGCTATAAGTGGGTTCATTTTTGTATTCCTTGCTTCTCGTAAAAACACTACGACTATCATAGTTACACTAGCACTATAACATCACATATTCTACATCTTTCTTTGCTTATTAATAAAATAACTAGCATTAGAAAAAAATTAAATAAATATTTAAATTTTCAAGTAACTAATAGTGTCATGTCAATTAACATTAAATGTAAGTCTGAATTAATGAATTAAAACTAATATTCGATTTTCGACATTTATACATTGCATTGGACTTATCTTGAATAGCCAATGGTAATTTATTCTTTATTTAATTATATCTATCAATCAGTACTGGTAAGATTGTCTGATACTCAATTTTTGCAAAGATGTATAGCAAAAAAAAGTAAAAATTGTGATTTAAGATTTTAATTCTGCAACATTATTAACTTTCACTTTTTGCAACTAAATTTTCTAAAAATTCAGAATTTGACACCTCTTATGGGAATCTGTAATGACTCGCAACGATGTTTGTCCAAAATTACAACGTCACAAAAAGATTAATAATTTAAAAATTGAATTAGCTGCCGTGAACCTCGCAGTATGAGTATATAAAGTTTTCAAAATGAATTTTGTCATGGATAGTAAAAACTTGAATGAGAGAAAAAAAATTTATTTTTAATTTTGACCCCTATTTTATAACTGCCGATTTTTAATTTACCGTGGTGTAATCATATTTACTTCATAGAGTACATTTTTACACAAATTAAAAAAAAAGAATTATTGTGATAAGGTTTTTTTAACTCAAGTTATGAACAGTTTAATGTTTATTACAATTATTTAAATTGTTACTGTTGTTTTAACTTAAAAAATACTTTATTTTTTTGCAGGATATTTCTCGTTGATTTGTATGAATTAATAATTTTTGCATGCACTATCAATAAAAAAAAAAAAAATTACTTGAACCTTTTGACATGCTACACTGTTCTCTGAATAGTGGATTGCATGCATTTCAGACCAAAAGCTGAGGTACAGATAAGGCAAAAAATGAATACCTGAACCAATCGTACAAAGGTTAAGAAGCCTTATAATTAATGGAGAACCAAAGTATTTTTGCAATGAAGTCTTGCTACGACATATTATATTGGTGGAAAAATTGAGAATTATTTCACTTTAAATATAGATATGAAAAATTTTGAAAAAACGTTTAGCAAAGTGGCAGAAAATTTCTTTTTTTTTGGAAGGTAAATTTTTCTGCTCATGTCAGTTTTCTTTGTTTTGCAACTTTGTATTGTCTATTGGCTTAGTGTATCTAAAAAAAGAAACTAGACGAAATGACACCAGCGGAATTAACAATTACCAGTGAAAACATAACAATCACGTCCAAGTATACCTGTGTATACGTATATTGGTTGGGCTCCACCTACCTGGGCGCTTCGCGCGCTATCCCTTATTAATAAATTATAATCCTTTACATAAGCTTTAAAGTAAAAGGCAAAAGGTTTTAAGCTAATATAAAATTTTCTTTCAATTGAAAAACACGACTTGTGTAATTATGATAGTTACACAAAAAGATAAATAAATACCTTTTACATAAACTAAGTACGGTTGCTATAAGAAAATCAGCTTTAGTTAGTATGTGGTAAACAATTAAGAAAGGTTGATATTGAATGACAATGAAAAATAGTTATTCAACTTAATAAAAAAAAAAAAATATTGTCACTTTGACATTAGATCTTTCGTTTAAAATAGTTAAATCTGTATTCTGAAAGAAGTAAGAAAATTACATATCAATTTCTATTATTATAGTTGATAATCATTCTCATGCTATTAAAATTAAATTTTGACTCTTTTATGAACTCTATTGAAATGCCTTTTAAACGCATCATTTCTTGAAAACTTTTCCATAATGGTTACAAATTTTATTATGCTCCGGATTATGCATGTGTAAATGTAGCCGTTAATCTGCTGCTCTAGTAAGTTTTCGGTCACAGATTTCTATAATATTTTTTATAGAACAACATATAAGTTCACAGTACGTATGCTCTCTTGCGTGGTGTACGTAACGATTTTTTCTTATAACTGTATTGCATACACTATATTCAAAAAATTTTTTGCGATGTGTTTTCATGAATTTTAAATTTTTCTAGAATTCCAAAACTACACACATATTCATTGTAAGAAGTAAATAGAACCTGACTAATATAAGATTCATGAATGTTTTTTAAAGTTTTATCACATACATTATTTATTTTTCACGTTTAAGGAATTCTAAAAGTTTTAATCTTACGTTATTCTAAATGCAACAACAATGAGGAAAATTTTGTATGCATTGAACGCACATTATTTTATAAATAAAAAATATCAAATAAAGTTTAAAGATTATAGAAGTTTTTAGTTTCTTAAATGATAGGCACTATTATGGTTCGTTTATTATTACTGTAAGAATTTGACAAAAGTCTTCACCTAAAATGATCATTTCATTTCCGAAAGGCTTCTTACTATCAGACAAATCTGTTTAAGTTCCATCAACTATTTTTGATACTTTTTTTTGTATTATAAAAGCTTTGTCCTTAACGATTACTTCTACTTTACGTAATTTTATTCGTCCGATTTAAACTGATAAAAGGCATTTTCTATAGTGTTTAAGTCTAAGTAAAGTCTGAAAGTTCTGTAAGTGGCCATTCCCCTTAGATGTAGAATAGAAGCAATGCGTGTCCAAGCCCTAGTAACACTTTTTTTTTTAATTATATAAAGTAGTTTATTAATCTTTTGTACAAAAATTTGTATCTAGATCCACCAAATTCATCTAAAAAAAAATTTTTTTTTTCAAAATCTATTATTTTTTGAAAAAATTGTATTTTTGTTGTGGCATACTTGTGGAAATATTTTAATAAATTTTATGTTTATCAAATACACTTTCATTCTTGTTAGCATCGAAATTTTTTTTTTTCATTCTGCTGGTTCTGGTTAACTAAAATCTTCACAAGACATATTTTTAAAATTAAAAATTTTGTTTCAATGAATAAGTTTCATTTTCATCATCCTTACAATCTTCAAAAAAATATCATACTTGTTCCAAATAATATGTCCACGAAAATTTTTGGACATAGTTAACCATGCAAAAAATTTCTACAAGTATGCCAAGTTAAAAGGTTATCATGATATTAATTGCTTCTTCAAAAACAGTTTTAATTTAAGAGTCGCGTTCTACTAATCCCATAAGAATAGCCGTTTCTGTATTGGCCTTGAGCGCAAATCCAAAACAGCATTACAGTTCAAACCCTATTTTTCCTACCAAGGGCTCACTTGACCCTCAAAAACGCTCAAGGTGGGTAATAGTATTTCTCTTACTCTGTGGCGCAAATCAGCAGAGGCTTTAAAAACGATTAATTTTGAAATAGGACAATACTATACATTTTTTTCACATGCTCGCAGGAAAATAACGTTTAAGACTTAGTCACCTATTCTGTATTTTTCTAATTAAAATCAGTCGTTCTTTAAGATGGAGGGGGGTTATTTCAGAATTGCGCTCAAGGCTAATAATTATTGTAAGTTACATTCTAAACAGCTTTAAATCTATGAAAGATATTTTTTTGAATACTGTATTTCATATTAATTAAAATATAAATCTTTTCTGATAATCTAGAGAAACTAAATTCAACATTTTCCAAGCCGTTTTCATTTATTCCATTGTTTTTTTATATTATAAAATGTATTATACATGGGAATGTTTACGTATTTAATTGATTTTGCACTTTTATCAATTTTATTTAGTTCAAACCAGGCTGTTTCGAGGATGCTTCAATTATTAATTTCTCGATTTTGCCTTCTTGAAAAACAATTTTTTTATTTATTTTGTAAGTAAATAGGTTAATGGAATACTAAATAATTTCTCCTACAAAGTGGAAATTTTGAAAGTTTCCATGCTGCTTCCTAAAGATTCCATTGGCTTCTTGACTTAGGACCATTAATAAATTGTGATATTTTATCAAGTATTTTTGAAGTGAAACTTCTTATGTTGTACCGTAAACAGCTGCGTAAGGGGAAATGCGTTACGAAAAAACGTAGCCACCCACCTTGTGACCCAAGCCCTCTCCTCACTCAATCTTCTATCTTACACACTTCCTCCCGCTTCGTCTCTCTCTCTCCCTCTCTCTCTCGCTCGCATGGACTCTCTCTTTCTCTCTTTCCCTTACACTGCTTCTATACCTATATATATAATAGGTATGTGGTAAGTATATTTCTACAGTATACGACTTAACCGTTGCGCTTGCTGAGGAGAAACGGTAAAGGAAGAGAAAACCAACTGTTCATACCTATACTAGAGGCAAAATATACGTATGTATATTGTATAAATATATACGTGTTACATGTCCCAATCCTTACATACATTTTATATGCATACATGTATAAAAATAGAACGTGTATAAAGTATTAAATATGTATAATACGACAACCTCACCTTTAAAAACAGGAAAATAACACTGTATCTGGAAAGGGAAGCAAAATTAGCTAAAAGTAAAAATTTTCACGGGCTTTCTAAAGGAAAACTACATTATCAAAGTGCACAAATATAGAGGGGTTAGACTATGCACAAACATAACCTTTATTACTTACTTTTTCGACTGTATCTTGAAAAAAACGAGTGAAAAATAGTTTCCTTTTTTATGCCATGTTTGAATAATAAATATGGACATTTATAAAATCTTCGAAAAACTTTTAGCACAATATAACCTTTTACGATTCAAAAAACAGTCATATCTCAAAAAGGAAGCTAGATAGACCCAAATTAACCATTTTCACGGGCTTTCTTAAGAGGAGCTACATAATCAAGGTGCGTAAATAGAAGGGGGTTGGACTATGCACAAACATAACCTCGATTTAATTATTTATTTGGGTTTAGTCAGTGCCCTCTGATAAATTTAGAAATTCAAGGTCATTGGTGATCCGTTGGGGTCGAGATACAAAAAATAGATAAATATAAGATGTCTTTAAATTTTCTTATGTTGGTTTATTGATGCAACGATTCTCTGACTATTTGTGTTAGCCTCATCAGACTACAAAATTAAAAACTCAATAAAAGATCTGATAAAACTCACACAAAAATAAAATTTAAGATATAAATTATTACCGCAGGTACGCGAGAATTCGTAAGTATATCTACTTACTTGTCACCTGTCGAACTATTGACTGACAATAAATGACACTATACGCCAGCGCTTATTTCGGCGAAGCAACAAAGGTAGACGGTCAAGGGCAATGAACTCGATCGGGACATTTAAATTTTCGTAATTAAGGAAGGTACTCTCGATTAAAGGAATTGTCCAGTTTAATATAAAGCATTTCAGAAATAATTCTTTTTTCGTGATTAGATTCTTTGTCAAGGATTTTGATGGGTTCTCCCATTTCACCTCTGTTCGCTGACCTTGTAATGGATGACCTAAAAAATTACTGTCTCTCCATTTTAAAAATGATTACAATATTAATCCATCTTTTTATTTTCGTTACGTAGATGATGTATTACTTTTTATTAACGTGGACCACATTGACCAAATATTAAATATTTTTAATTCATATCATCCTGAACTACAGTTTACACAGGAAATAGAGATTAACAATACACTGAACGTTTTAGACTTGACCATAATCAGAAATTTTTAATCATTTCAATTTTGACTGGTTTGAAAAACCTACTTTTTCCGGACGTATCTTGAATGATTTTTCTGGTCATACAGTTAGCTACAAAAGAAATATTGTTTTAAATTTAGTTGATTGAGCGATCTTATTTTCCAGTACACGTTTTCACAGTGTGAATATTGCTAGAGTAAAAAACCTTTTGACAAAAAATAATTACTCTTTAAACTTTATTAACAAAAAGATAAAAGTTGGATTAAAAAGACACAAACATATTTATCACAACAAAACTACTATTAACACTTATCCTGTCTACAAAATCGGTATACCATATGTAGATAATAATTTTAAAAAAATATCAACCATGTCTAAACCTTACAATATTTACACTTACCCTTTTATCACCAACAAACTAAATCACGTCATCTGTTTAGGTAAAGATAAAACGGGAGTTTGTGATGTATGCTGCACCGTGAAGTGCTCGTTCATGGACACATGCAGCAACGAAGTTGGCTAGGCTACACGATCGGCTCAGTATCAAAGGGTGCTTTTCGTTGTAGCCCACCAATGAGTGCTGCAGGCAGCCTCCTACTTGAAGGAATCCATGTTTTGCGAAAAACAGGGCCATTGGCAGGAGCAGGTATCTCGTGGGAAGTGCACTGCCAGCCTTGAGACACTCGGCTTACGCCTAAAAATTTTGCTACTGGCTGAGGCGGACGCAGGCTATGTAGGCAACATCGTAGTCCAGAGCTTGGAAAGGAGAGAGTACCACAATGTTTGGAACTTTGCTAAGGGTATGTCTGACCCAGCGTCGTAGCTCGTTAAGGCTCACGTCACAAAGCATAGCAGATCAGCCCAGGCCTTTGGACGGTTGGCTCATCAGGCCATGATAGGCTAGCGATTTCTGTTGGCCAAAATTCTAGAGTCTAGAAGCCCGCTGAGCCAGCTTGGACCATCCTACCACAAACGATGAAGAGCTAAGGTTGGTAAGTCGGCCCCCCGGGACACAACATCCACTGAATTGGTCACAGTTTTCACATGCCACCAGATACGGACTGGGAGAATCTCCTGAATATGAGCGATGTAGTTAAGGCAGCCCTGAGTTCCAGTCGAGGAATCGTCATGTGGACGGTCGGAGTTGCAGCTGGCTGAAAGCTCCCGATTAAAGTTAACTTCGTCTTTGCTAGGAGAATGCAAGCACTGACGTTGATGGATGAGCTTTGGGTCCAGAAATATACAACGGCAACCATGGCTCGACGACCAGCATCAGTAAATACATGCAGCTGCATTGAGCATGACGGTTCACTGGCGATCCAGCGTAGAATTGCCAAGTGTTGGACATGCTGTGATTGCGCTACAAAAGTATTCCATTTACGAACCATCAATGAAGAAACAGGTTTATCTCAATCGCAACGAGCACGCCACAGATCCTGTACGAGAAACGTGGCAATCAAGAAAGAATAGGCGAGCTAATTGCAATGATCTAACAGCCATGTAAGACCAGCCGGGGGGAACGGTTGGTGAGAGGTGTAGTCGGTAGTGCACATAGAGATATAAGGATAGAGTGCGCTAATTACACTAATGTACGTAAGGGGGAGCGATACGGTAAAAGAAAAAGATGGTCGCCGAATGTCCTCTCCATCTCTTTCTAGCTGAGCGCTGTGATTGGCTGCTGCTTAAGGGGATATTCTGGCCGTCAGCGGCAGTTACTGACATAGGTTATTGCTTCTTGAGCATCAGCCAATCACAGCACTCGGGTAGAAAGAGACAGAGAGGACACTCGGCAACCATCTCTTTCTTTTACCGTATCGCTGTATTCAGCCTCTAGCGCACTCTTTCCTTATATCTCTATGGTAGTGCAGGAGGTATGAAGTAGAATTGGTCAATTCAGCTGACGCAGAGCTCGCTAACGGAACCTTTGATACTAGACTGCTGCCAACTCTTTCTCAGACTCTTCAAGCATGTCAGTGAGCAGCTCTGGATCATGTGCAACCCATTTTCGTGTTGGGAATCCACTAGCTTGTAAAAAACTGATAATTTGGTCACAACGACGCACAGTGGGCCCAAACTGACATTTTTGTTCAAAATTATCTAGAGACTACAACTTTCAATCTATTTAATTAATTTTTATTTTTTATTTTTAAGGTGAGATGATTTGCAAGACATCTGTCAAGGTCAATTTTTTATTTCCAACTTTACATTTGATTGACCTAACCTCAAACGTAAAAAATGAGCAAAACCTGCTAAAAACACAATTATTTCAATAGATGCGTCTCATTTTACAGAGTGCAATTGGGCAAAAATGATTTTATATTATACTCTAAGATATTTTATGACAAATGCATTATCATAATAATTGAGTTCAAGATAGCGGATCCAATATAGCAAACTAAAATCTGATCAAATGCTCAAATCTAGATCAAAATCCTTACTCAAGGGTAATCAAGATCACTGATTACGAATCTGGAATCATAATTTATGAATTTAAGATGTCAGATCCAATATGGTGAACCGACATATTATTAAATACCCGAATCTCGACAAACATTCATACTCGGGGGTAGTTGGGGTCTCTGAATACAAGTCCGTGGTTACGATTTGAAAATTTAAGATGGCAGATGCAATATCACAGACTACTAGTGACTCACTATATGTCAACAGTGTCCGACATAACCCCAAAATAAATGTTAACAAAACGATTTTCTGTAGTTTAGATAAGAAACAGTCAGAAATTTTCTATTCTTCTCCCGTAAGTTGTATAACAAAATTGAACTGTACAATTTATTAAATATTGTAATAGTTACAAAGAAAACCCGACCTTACATGGTCGCAAATTTTCTTATTTATTTTTCAATTCATAAAAATATACAAAAAAAAATCTTGAAATAGATTCTGACCAAGGCTAGTGATAAAATATTATAAAATAGTTTGAAGTAGATAATTATACTGATATGACACGAAAAATATAGTTCTATGGTAAGATTTTCTTTTCTTTCACTTATAATAATTCAATAATTGTAAGGTGAATATGGTATGTATCGCGTTACTGAAACCTGTACACTACCTATTGGATAGCTGGCTTTCACCACGTAAACGTTACACAATATTTTTAATGTTGGCCCGTCATCATTGTTAAGTTATAGCAGAACATCACCTAAATTTCGTATACCCTTGAGGAATGCAGAATTTTCTTTTTAATTTTTATTAAATAACAATGTAAAACGTGCGTATATGTATAAAATCAGAATTTATAAGTAATTGGTTGCATACTCTAAGTATTTATAAAACGAACGCATAGAGTTATGATAAGTGTACTAGTAATAGATTATGCATCAGTTGTATAAAAATAAGAATATATTTTGAATAACAATGGGGCAATTTTTTAATAATAGTACGTTATATGATGCAACAGTACTCTATATTTTACATCATAGATACGATTCTCGTTGGAACATTATTAGTAACAAACACACATTAATATTTTTACATTTATTGTCTTTTTAATGTTAATCTTAGTAATTTTATTGCAGCTGCATCGATTTCAAGTTTCATTTTTTTTTGTCATTATCACGTTAATATCTTACTAATATATAAAGCAAAGTCGCTAAAACCGTTGTAATCGCTAACCGCGGAAACTACTGAACCGATTTTGCTGAAATTTTGCACACTGATTTATGATACTTCCTAGATGGTTTTAGTATAGTTGTTATCTTAAAAAATTTAATAATAATAGCAATAAATGAGCTGAAAGTTTTGCAAAAATACGCCAGCTTTTCACTTTAGTTCAGTAAAATCCGCTAGGTGGCGTCGACATAAAATCGAAGCTACCTGCAACATAATTAAATAAGTGTGGTTATAAAAGGCCGGAGCGTATCGATAGCTGTACAGTCGAGCTTCGGCAGCTCATCAAGTTTTTCAGAGAATGCTGGTGATAGTCCTGCAGCTGGGTATCCCGGTTACGGACGACACTCTTCTCCAAGGGGGAAGGGACTTAAGTGTTCCTTCACCCTGAATCTCGACGAGTGTGATCAAAGAATAATAAATTACTTCCAACCGATGCCGTCTCTGCCAGAATACCAGGAGACATGTTTAGCCAGAGCACGATCTGCACCAACTCTTCAGAGTTGTGTGGCAGTCCCACCATCCCACCTTTTGTAGTTAGAGAATTTGTGGCTACAAATGTAAGCAAGGAAAAACAGCTCTGGGCTCTGAGGGGCATGGGTAGCCACAACGGCTACCTTCTTGGTCGTCGCGTCCCCAACGCGCTTACCCACATGTTCCCGTCTAAAGATGAGCAATTGAGCAGTTGGTTATCCGGGGAACGACCCGAGACGAGATATTCTTTGGTCAGCGGCGTACCTCCCTCCATCACAGTCTCTGTACATCGAGACTCCCAGGGTAAGAATCAAGCAACCCGTAGCCAGCTCTTCATCATCAGGAATAATAATAAAGAATAGCCTGGAAGTTTCACCACTGGCGCTTTTTAGGGCCATTATAAGTATTTACGTTTCCTACTTAACCATCAATTTCATCGGTTCTTATTAGGGGCCACCTAAGTGTAAACTACCTTGCCAACAAATACATTTTTATTACCATTTCCGGAAGCGATTCGTCGACTAAAAGACTATATTAACTAAAGACGGGCACTATTAAACCAAGTCAGCTATTCACTGGCAGACGTCACCTGCGGAGTTGTTCTTCGCAAGGCTGGAAAACCCGGTGACCGACGACTCTATATTACCCTCTCGACTCTAAGCATTCAACCAGGAATCACTGATCCTCTCCAAGGTCTGCGCTGGGCAAACCTATAACAGCTATAAAGGAAAAAAAACTTGAGCCAACGGGACAGCCTCCACTGGACAAGCATCACTAACCAATCTCCCCCATCTAAGATCACCAAAACAACTGAATCTGCAAATAAAAAAGGTGCTTTAGACACCAACGTCTTCGACGTTACACCGGGAGACGTTGGGAAAGAGCACTACAACTAGCCCCAAAGCTTCGGACTTTGTAATTTTTATCCCGATCAGTCTGGATCTTCAACAGCAAGCCAGAGAAGATCACCCTGAGGTATCCAGGCAGTCACAATTGCTGTTAACTGCAGTCAAGAAAGAGTTAACTTAAGAAGCTCACCGGTCTTTTTTAGGGCCATCGGACGTCGAACTACCTTGCCAACAAATGTATTAAAATTAACAAAGTTGACTGAAAATAGCCTTTAGGGGTCATAAAAGTCGTAAGCATACCAATAGTCGCAAAAGGGTATATTGGAAAGAAAACCTCAAATGTATCTAATGAATACAATTTGAGGTGTCAAGAAACTGACGCAGAAAATTTATCGAGATTGAAACAGCAGCGTCAAAATCGTCAACTTAAGAGTCCATTACGTGAGAGATCAGCTTTTCATTGTACCCTCACAGGAATCTCTGAAATCTTTAAAGATTCTACTTTCGATTTTTTAATGAGTAGAAAATGTATTTGTGTTTTAGTGGCAATAAAAATGTTGGGTTTAAGGTCCAGGACTTTTTTGCTCTGGTAATAAAATTGTGAGATATGAGAAAAAACAATTTTTTTTTAATATAAATTTTTTGGGGGTTTAAAATCTTAACAGCTTTAAAAAATAGCCCTTTTCGTGAATTACACAGAAGAAACTAAATCAACAACTTCGTATAGCCATCGATTATTTTATGGCATAAAGAACGCACTGTACTTTTCAGCATAATTATTTTATTGAATTTTTACACCTTATTATTTGACCAAATAAACTATATGGATTCCGAAAAAATATGTTTTTAATAAGAAGATTTTTGTTCTGAGATGTATCGGGAGTATGTGTAAAATTTTCTAACTAAAAATGTTTCAAATTACATGTCAACACACTACGGTGTTTTATTTAGTAAGTCTCGGGCGAAGCCGAGACGGGGGGGCTGCTAGTCAGATTATATATGTTTGATATGTAGATAAAAGTAAGGTGTCAATCATGTAAAAATCGAATAAACATCATGTGAATCTCATACGAATGGTGATTATCCAATCATCGTCGGCTGATAAATATACGACGAAGCATACACTACATTTTTACAACAATTATTGAACTATTATAAGTTAAAGAAAATAAAATCTCACAATAGAAGAGCTTTCTTTGTAACTCTTACAATATATAATAAATTGTACGGTTCAATTTTGTTATACAACTTACGGGGGAAAAATTGAAAATATCTGACTGTTTCTTATCTAAACTAAAAAAAATCGTTTTGTTTACTTTTATTTGAGGTTATGTGGTCCACCGTCGACATATAAAAGGTCTGTAGTAGTCTGCAATATTGCATCCGCCATCTTAAATTTTTAAATCGTAACCACGGATTCGTAATTAGAGACCCCAATAACCCCCGAGTATGAATGTTTGTTGAGATTCGGGTACTTAATAAAATGTCGATTCACCATATTGGATCCGCCATCTTGAATTCATAAATTATGATTCCAGATTTGTAATCAATGACTTCGATTACCCGTGAGTAGGGATTTTGGTCTAGATTTGAGCACTTGATCAGATTGTGGTCTGACATATTACACCCACCATTTTGAATTCACTTATTTTTATAATGCGTTTGTCACAAAATATCTTAGTGTATAATACAAAATCATTATTGCCCAATTTCACTCCGTAAAATAAGATTTATTTATTGGAATAATTGTGTTTTTAGCAGGTTTTGCTTATTTTTAACATTGGAGATTAGGTCAATCAAATGTAAAATCAGAAATTAAAAATTGGCCTGGACAGATGTCTTGTAAACAATCTCACCTTAAAAATAAAAAAAAATTCATCCAAGTACGTTAAAAATTGTGGTCTCTAGATAATTTTAAACAAAAAAAGTCAGTTTGGGCTCACTGTGCGACGCCAGGCTGTATCGACGTCATTGTCACCTGATAAGATGCTGTCCACGTATCGATCTCTCCTGACGATGGCAGCAGCTTCAGACCAGGCGTAGCCTTCGTCCTCACATACCTGTTGAAGTGCGCTGAGTGAGATGTACGGTGCGCACGATGTCCCATAGGTCACAGTAAGTAGCTGATAGTGCCATGATTGCTGGGTTGTATCCATGCTCCAGACAATATACTACAGATCCACGTCTCTCTGGTCGTCCCAAATCTGTTGAAACATTATGCGGATATCGTCGCAGAAAGCGAGTTAATGTCTCACCCCTGAGTAACCACGCTGGGAAGGGCTGTTTGTAGCTTTAGGCCTGTGTACAATGCGTGGTTTAGACTGTAACCTGAAGAAGTGAGTTTGGACACGTCTCTGACGGTCTGCTGCCTGCTAGATGCCATGGTGCGGTATATAGTTGGCTAGGTGGGATGAGTCTTGCAGTTCCGTCAGTGACAACGCATGCATGTAGCCGCACGTTTTGTACTCTTCCATAAAGCATCGATACCTATTGAACACCCATTGTTAGATCCCTCACAAGGCGTCAATGAAGATAGCACGCTCATTAAGTTGCCTTCCAGAAGGGCGCGACCGTTGGGTCAAAGAGGCAGACGGACGCAGTACCTGCCATCTTCAGCACGGTGGTATTGGGTGAAAATCTGCTCGCACTGCTCATCTTCGGATGAACAACACTGAGTTTTGAGCACATCCTCGAGCTCCCAGAATCTCTGGAAAAGCTACACAAGCTCCAAGTGCCCGGCTGGAGTGGGCTCATCTTCAGTTGCCAGGCAGGAAGCGATAACCATGGCAGATAATCCACTGCAGGCTTGTCCAGCGGAAATCCACCCAAATGTTGTGAACTGAGCCAGAAGCTCTCCTATGTGGATTACATCGGGCTGGAGAACTTGGTGGTAGACGTCTGTTCCTCGCAGGACATCAACGCAACCAGGGGTGCCAAATGTCGGGTCGGTGACAGGCTTCAGATGAAGAAAACGTTGGACGATATGTAGAGTTTAGGGCCACTATCTTACTCTAACGTGTATATATATATATTTAATAAAGCTAATATGCGAGACGAGCGAACGTAGAGTCAGTCTGAGCGTAGCACTCCAAATGTAAAGAATTATAATATTCAGTACTAATAAAAACTTGTACAATTTTATACTAAGGCCTTCCTGTTCATTACTGTCCTCGTGGCCAGCATCTCTCAAAGAGCTTGTAGACTTTCCAAAGCTCATTCTCAGGGCAGACTTCTACAATTGGTGATCCTGTGACATGTCATGTCATATACTTAGTATTTATTACTTCTAAACACAGAGCTTCGTTTTAAACTATAAAAATACAAAGCTCAGCGATCTCGAAACATCAAGCGATACACCTGCTTCTGCAATCGCGTGACATATAACTTACTTCTTTTAAAACAAGCTATCGTCGCAAAACTCGAATTACACATGCAACCTCCAACAAACTTATAAAGCGCTCATCTTACGACATCAATTCGCAGTGGTACATTCAAGAATGCGAATAATAAACAATCTCAATATCCCTTACTGCGTATGTACACAGGAAATATCATACACAATTTCGAGAACTACTTGTACTTAATATAAAACCTGAGAGATCAGTAGTTTTAACCATCAATTACTGCTCAATTATAACAACACGACTGTGCTCGTGTTTATCGAGAGTAATTAGGTTAAGCTCTGATTGGTCGTTTTGATCCGCAATTGACGCGTCCTCCTCAAATCCAAGAGTATAAAAACTCCTCGCACATAACAATAATTAACTTTTTCTCTTTCATCAAGTGCTCCAAAGTAACTATAAAGGTTTGAGAGTGAGTTCTGTTGCGTCTTTTAAGCGGATGTAAGACTTAGTTCGGTGACTAAGCTGTATAAAAAAAGCTCGAGCAAACCAGGCCACCTATAAACTCGCCTAAAAAGTGAAACAAGGAGGAACAAGAAAGAAGGGACTGTCGACTTGGGTTCTGACGGTAAAAGCAGCAGCCTAAGTATTATCACCGCCACCAGTACTGCCGTGTAGTATTAGGATCATCGTTGCGGTCAACCTTGTAAGATCTTGCGACTGCGTGCGCGCAAGCAGCGGCTAACCAACGATCATAGAAGTAAGTTAAGTTAAGGAAACTATAAACTGTATAACATTGTAAATGTGAATCTAAAACTTAATGATTTACACTATTTGCAAAATTAACTATTTCTGGCTTTTCTAAATTTATTAAATCTTTAGATAAGACATAACTTGGTTGTTGATAAAATTCAAAAACATTCCAATGACTAAATTATATAAAACATTTCAAGATCCAATATTCTAATTGATTGACACATAATTCTTACTTTGATGAATAAGTTTAATATCGAAGAAAAATTATATAGACATCGTATGACAAAGATCTTTACAAGGATGTAAGATAAAAAGACTAATAACATACGCATACCGTATGACATAAGACACAAACTTAAACAGTAGGTTAACGCTAGCTTGGCGTACACCACTTCATGCATATCGCTCAGTGAAACCCAACACCACAACGCCGAGTCAACGATTTAAAAGAAAAGCATACTGTAAATAAAAACAAATAAGGCCTTTGGGCCGACGGCTGGTTTCTGACGAACAAAAATTAAATTTCTTTGTTTCTTGAATGAATATATGAATTCCGCCCTTCACGTTCAGACGTAACGACCCCAACATCATTGAATAGCCCCGGTCAGAAGGTGCGAAAACTGTACGAGGGAAGATATAAAAGGCAAGCCAAGCAGTTTGGGTGTGTGCGTGTAATCTCCACTGATGTGGGCGATTATCGTCCCGATTAGCGAGAGATTGTATGCTACCCATCATTGGATGGACTTGGGTGAGTCGGGAATTATCCACACTCGACTTTTAGTCGTGCTGCGAGTGCTGCGGGTCGTCGCCTAGAGCTGCGTGGCTTGATGAAGCCAGGTTTTGCATAGCAGATCATCGTGTTCGACCCTCACAAACGCCCGCACAATAGTACCCTGCTGCAAGAAATTTTCGTCGCTTGTCTAGAAAAAGACGAATCACTGAGTCATACGCCAGTGTTTTTGTGTCTACGTGCCGTTTATGTGTGTGTGTGTATGCGTAGCTTGTTAGTAGATTAGGATGAACATTTCCAGTAGTTATAGTAAATAAACATAAAGGTGACTGCGAAGAAATTTCTAGGACTATGGTTAAATACTGATACAAAAGCAAAACGAAGTAAGCACTCGAATACACACACACGCGCGCACGCGATTGCGCGCCCACACGTACACCTGTGTGTGAATGTATTAGCCCCATACACATGATTCGGTGTTGTAAATAGCGTGTTGTCCTCTTTACAACGACACGAACATTCGAATAAGACCGTTAGATTTCTCCGATCTGTCTTTGTACTATACAAATGAAAATTTCTCGTAATTTTTACTCGTAAATCTTGTTGTTTTCACTTTTGATTTCAGGCAAACACGGCACACAGTTATCACGGTAGCATAAAAAGTAAACATGAGGCACCTGCGTGTGCACGTTAGTTACTGATTGCGTACGTGTGTTGGATGTGTCAGTGTAAGTAAATATGAAGCCTGAAGATACAGAGAAAGCGTTAAACGAGTTAAAAGAGGACTCAAAATTTCAAGAGGAGAAATCTAAACGGTGATGGAAACGATAGATAGATTAACACGTCAAATGAACGAATTACAAGCACAAAACAGTGAGGGACGTGGGGATGGACATATAGATGCGACGGGAAATATGATGATCCCTCAGTTCATCTTGACGGACCTTACACTTTGGTTTGTGCGCGTAGACGCCGTTTTCGTAGGTGAAGCATGTCGTTGGATGTGACAAAGGTAAGTTATATTTTGCCCATTCTGAACGATGACGCGCTAGCATGCATTCGTGATATTATAATGGAAATCCCAACTCCACCTGGGTTATATGAGCTGGTTAAGGATAGCATTATTCAAACCCTTACTTCGTCAACGAAAGGCAATTAAAAAAAGCTGTTGCTAGGTCATGTTTTGACGAACGGGAAGTCGTCGACGATATTAAATAGATTACGCGCGTTAAACGATGGTAGACATGGTGATGACGTATTGAGAACGATATTTCTGAAACAACTCCCACCCAACCATAGAGTTATTTTAGTGGCTATGGATACCACTGAGCTCAGGCACATCCCAGATATTTCCGGTAACCGATAAGACTCTTTCAAATCCTCGTTCATGCAATGAATTGATAAAAAAACTAGAGCAAAAATTTTACGGACTTCTAAGCAAAGTAAATAAAAATATTAGAAGCCATAGTCAGTCAAATAGGCATGGGAGTAATGGTGGTGGTATAAAGTTGTGCCGTACCCACTCGAGATACCCAGATAGACCCACGTCGTGTAAGCCGTGGTGTGATAAATTCGCTGAGTTTAATAAAAAAAAATCAGTGGATAGTGGGAGCTTGGGTACCCAAGTAAGAAGTTATACTCCTATAAAATTATATGGCAGATAATATAATTACAAATACAAATATACCTTCCATGAAACGATATTGTGTGTACAACGGTGGTGCAATTATCGTTGAAATAAGTATACTACGTTAGTTGGGTGTGGTTCCAATAAATATTCTAATATCAAATAACTAAGAAATTATAAACAATATATTATGGCACAATACAATAGAAACAATGTCCCTTCAGGAAAATTTATCTCATATAGGTTTTTTTGACAGATATTATTCAAGTATCACAAGTATACTCAAAATACTATAAGAAATACCCAAAAAAAATAGCAGATTATTCAACAGTACCATCTTTCACCTGTATAATTTAATTAGAGAACAATCACTAAAAATTACATTCATTAGATCTGTATAAGCCCCCCAATTTTAGTTTGTATGAATGATTACTTTTAGATAAACCTATTTAATTTTCAAATAGATCTATATTTTTTTTTGTGCAATAACACACGGAAGAAGGGGTCAAGTATGCGTAGAAGCGTGTATGTAAGCTGATCCATATAAGAAAAATAATTTCCAGCGTTGCTGCATATATTTGCGCTCCTTCCATCTCTCCAAATTTTGTGAAAGAAGAAAACACAATGAAAATTAATTATTGTGATTATACAGTGCCGAAATTTTTTTTGTGAGTATAAAAATTATTAAAAAACGTTAAAAATTGTATAGACAATTATTTACTTATTTTGAAAAAACAAATAAATAATAAGTAAACAAATGTTTATGAATAAATATGAAAGCTGCTTTGCTACTATATACTAATTTTTATATTTTGGAAGAAAAACGGGCACCAAAAAATGTATTTTATTAAATAAATTATTTATTTATATAATGTAGAATTAAACCAAAAGTAAATAAAAATTTACATTAAAAATATGTTGTGAACCGGACGATTAAATCAAGTAATCGATTTTCCTATGTCAGGCTCACTCATACCAGCGTGGGTAAGATGCTTGCTTAGAGCGTAAGAGGATAAGGGGCTCAAATTTTTTCGAAAACTGTTTTATTCTTTTTTTTTTTTTTATTTTTAGACATTGGGTAAAAGAAAAAATACGAAAAATTCAAAATGTATGGTCTGGTGTGGTAGCATTGTGTGGTGTATAGGGGACCGGACGTACGTCATACAGGAGTGGGGTGAAGGGGAAAAATGAAACCAAAATCCACTTCCGTTACACTTTTTCTCAAGGTCACCAATCTAAAATCATTGATTTACTCCGTAGGGCAGAACGCGCCGATAGAAGTATAACACTTTCGGTCAACTGACATTTAGAAGGCTGCAATAAAAGCTCCAAACACTGACAATTTACATTACAATTAAGCCCTACGACAATTTTTTTCGTAGCCGTCTTATTGAGTGGATACAAATGCAGAAATACTTTCGCAGTATTAGATTAATAAAATCTGCTGAATGTTTACCACGATCACGCGATAAAAAATGCATTTTTGTTAATTCAACATAAGTCATTTCTACAGATTCAAACGACACCGTTAATTTAAGTTAAAAATCATTTTACGAACGAAATTTCGCGGGCACTGTGAAAATTATCTATGTCAGCTGTCTTCTAGAGTTGTAACAAAGACTAACGGGTCCATACAAAAGTATAACCCTCGCGATTGACAAACTTGTACAGCTGTTGCATTCCCCCCCCCCTCAAAATTTTCATACCTGGTGCGATCTCCCACTCAAATTTGTTAGCAATGTGTGATTACTAAGGAGAGATAATTTGTCTTTACTTTTATCATATAAAATACTGCAAAAAAACTCATCAAACATACTCAGAACCTGAAAAACATCTCTCACTTACTCACCCGAAGAATATCTGCAAACGGTTGTAGAGAAAAGTAAGTGACGACAGCGGGAGTTCAATATGAAGAAGAGTAAGTAACCACGGTGGAAGTGTGCGATTGCTCCTTAAGTGCATTATTTCACCACCAAACTTTAACTCTATAGTATTCCAGACTATGACTAGAGTGGACGACCTGACTGTGTATACCTATAAAGTTAATCATTCATTGCCAAAAATATTGGCGAAAAAGGAGAAAGTATAAAAATTAGTAAGGAAAAGAAAAAAAACGCAAAAGAAAATCAGTCCATATATGACACACTTAGTCAAATCATATTTTCTTACTGATACGCTGCAATAACCTTACGTGTTACATCTCGTTCGAAGTTTTTTCCATGTTCAATTTACTTCAAAGTTTAATACAGTGTAATTTTTTTTTTCTTGAACTTACAAAAATTCCGTAACAGTATGTTTCTACAGTTGCAATGCATTAGTTTTTGGTAGCAACGCCGTTTTTTTTAGTTTTCTATACGTAAATAAGAAAAGTAAACATAGATGCATCCATGATCACTGCTTTGTTCAGGATCGTACGTTCTTGTGCGCGATATGCAACCATAACGTCGGAAGATGCACCTAAAGTGTATGTGTAAAGTGGTTCAAGAATGTACTACCTGCATACTCTATTTACGAATTATTACAAGCATTGCAGGAGTTCTTTATCATTTACCTGGTGGGGGTACACGAGGTTGCGTTGTACCCTCCACATCTAACTCCTAGTCTTATAGCCATTACAGTGGTGGTAGAGTGTCTTCCTAACGATAGAGACAACAGAATGACGTGAAAAATTTACAAGGTGTACAATAAAATTGGTAAGTTATATATTACAGTTGTACAAAAATTTTGTTGCTTATAAAATTTCGCATGATTGGAGGAAAAAAAAAAATACCTTTTAAGTTGCCAAAATATGTTTCGAAGACTCTAAAAATCTTTCAAACGTTGACGGCACACTCAAAAGAAAGCAGGAGGACCCTTTGAATGATGGTATACCTGGACTGTCAGGGGTGGAACTTTCTAACTAGAAAAAAAATATCTCCAGGTAATTTAAAAAAATTTATAGACATGTCTATTTCCATCATTAATTTTAACTCTCAAAATATATTTATTTTAAAATGTTGCGTATAAAACCAACCTGATTGCCTGCTAGAAGAGGTATCCGACACCTGGTCCGTCAGGAGTAACTATAACGTGTGACACCACCACGGGTAAATAATAAAGATTATATTTAAATCCGTAAAAACTTTTGTATTGCATTCTAATTACAACTATTTTGTATTTGACAGATAGAGTTGATAGAAATGAGCAGCATCCCCCGTGACATTACGAGCATCAAGATGGAAGAGGCGTTGCAAGCGTTGCCATGCAGACCGAGGATAAACTGGACACACTAAGAGTTACAAAATATATCATTTTATAAAGCGATGAAAAATTTTATAAAATTATTCAAAAAAAATTGTCACGCCATAAAATTTAAAATTATCAAGCCCATGGATACAATGAATACTTTGGAATGGCTTAAGAATGCTTTTCGGAAACTTATCACAGTCATTAAGAAAATTACACTACGAGTCATTATTTTGTGTGGATTGACTTACACTCAGAAGCATTAACTAAAGAATCGGCAGGTATCTACATAAAATTTCCAAGATATCTGGGGCCCATGCAGAAAATTGAACAGAGTAAACAAATCATCGACATCGCAAAAACTTAAGAAGTGGAGGTTACATACATCAAACTTCCTCAAGGGTGGCGTGCGCCGGAAGAAGTATTTAATAATCTAAGTAAAACAGGCATTTAAGTGATAAATAATAGAGATCATCTATGATTAGCTAGGGCACATGTATGTGGTTTTCTATTTACAAATATTATGTATTACGACAATCTAGGTCACTAGATTCTAACTTAAGATGTATTAGCTGCAAAGTTAAATTATTTTTGCATTACATGTAATGAATCATTTAATTATGTAGGAAGTTATTATTGTGTGTCTGTATTTTCTGTCTAAAATAGAAATTCTAATTGCAGTAACATAAATAATTTAAAAAAAAAAGAAAAAAAAAATACTATGTACTTATGGTTTGTGGGTAAAAATTTCATGGTCAAAAATGTTTTGATAATCATAAAGCTAAAAATTCTCTTTCCAGAACTAAATCTCTTAAACACGCGATAAAAATCATTTGCAAGACAATAAAAATATATAATATCTGCAACAAAGCTATGAATTTGTCAGAAGGTAAGCATGATTGCAAAAAAAATATTGTAAAGTATGTAAAAGTGTTCATAAGCTTAACAAGGTAAGATAAATGTCCCTATTATGACCACAAATTTCATCATACTTGCTTCTTTAATTTTTTTCTTAACCATGAGCTTTAACAGTACAAATTTTGGTATAAGCTGGTGCGCTATAAATTAACCATTTAAATTAAAATTTTTAACTATAGTTCTTAATTGTTAAAATACTTAATTTTATAAAAATATTATAAGACCAAAATGTACATAGTTATAAAATGTTGTACCTATTGTTTCATATTATGTCCCTATGCATATAACTTTTTAAAAAACGTAGATTTAGTATAATGATTTAAGACAATTAAAATTTTTTCACTTGTACAACACTATTTTATATAATAAGAATAATTGTATCGTTTATTTGTTTACTAGAAGTATGTTAATTACTTGTTAAAGTTTGGTACCATAATAAGTACAGTTCAAAAGATAGGTTATGTACGACTTTGTCCATATTTATGGAATTATCTTTAAAAATGGTCATTCATTGTATGTCAAATGAAATTTTTCTTGTAAATTCATAAAGAGACATATAATATACGACTATCACAATTTTTTTATCAACTGAGTTGCATAACAAAAACATGAATTTTTATGTTCCATGAATAGGGACATATTTCACGAATAACGACATTTACCTTGTGTAGTATACAACTGATTACATCAAAGTATAATTTAAAAACTTAGAATTGTTTTATTTTTATGACTTTGTAACGCGTCAAGATATATAATTACATGATACCACTTACTCGTGTGTACATTCACTGATCCTTATCATGGTGCAAGTACGATGCAATGCATGTACAGACGAAATAAAAAAAAATACCCACGCTATTAGTAACGTCTGTGGTGTTAAACAGCTTATTTTCGAGGGTAAGGAGTGCCTAAAAATTTTGTTGATTTTGCAGTGGAATTTGAAAGTAAAACTTATACTTCGTTTATCTGCATAGCATATAACTCTTAGGCTTTTGATGGTCAATTGATAATAATACATATTGTAGATAATACGAATGGTACCCTCCAAGGTTGTTCTCAATGGACGTATGGACTCAGTAATATGTACAAGAAATAATGAAAATGTGAGTGAATATCAAACATCTAATGCCTCATTATTAATACAGTTAACAGACAAATTAGATGTGTATAGTGAAGGATCGTGTATAGAGACCTTTGTTTCAGGAGGTCCTAAATTTTATGCGTACTACATGCGTACAGCTAGTGGGGGGTTTCATGATGCAAAGTTAAGAATATTAAATTAAATTACGAAAATTCATTAAAAATAAATTTCGAATCTATTGTAACTATGGTCGCACAATGAAATGAAAAAAACGTAGAACCAGATAACACAATAAAAATTAAGAATACGATAATAAGAAAGTCAAACATACATGAAGTGATAAGGCGTTATAAAGATAAAGCATGTGCGATAGTTCTAAAAAAGCGGCAGTTTATCTCGGAAACCTTATCGTATTTTTCCAGTTATAAAAAAATAATGAAAACAAATGAATTATTTTTGTTATAGATACCGTACGCGAAATCAAATAAGTCTGTGCAGGCGGGAATTGTAATTTCCATCGTTACTGTAATTGTATGCCAACGTGCAAGTTTTATCTATCCCATAAGTCCTGTATAGAAAGATTAGCACTCGCTTTTATATACGCTTGTTAAACTCAAAGCTCATAGAAAAGTTAAAGCGTATCATAAAATCTATCTTAGCTTCATTTTATTAAGATGTCCTTCGAATATATAAAAGTGCTGGAATATCTTGAGTCGAAAGTCATTTGTAGGCTTCAAAAAAGTTAAAAGTTTGAAACTGGACGATGAGTTAAACACTGTACCGTATATCAATCTATTAGATGTTCATATTTTTTTTTAATATAAGAACATCAAAACTCTTGCATTTAATTGATACAAAGCAAAGTATAAGAATTTATTTTCATGAAGTTGGACGTTTAGATAAAGAGCAGCGTGATGATGGTGTAATTTATAAATGTCATAACGGTCATTTAATAAAAAAAACACATTACAAACGGTGAATTGACGTATTTAAACATAGACGTAGACTGACGTTATTAAAAAATGAGTTTAAGAAAAAATTTGTTTTTATGTAAATGAAAATTACTTGATGAAACTAATTCGATGCCTTAATTTGTTTGTTATCGACCTCTTGTTTACTATTGAAACATACTTCTCTCTATCAAAATGTTTATGTTTTAAAATAGTTTGTAGATTTCCCAAATGTGTACGCTTTCCAACTTTTTTCCCAACGTTGCAAGGCTTATCGTGGCACTCATTTTTTTATACCTGCATAGAATTAAAAAAATAAACAGCAGATATCCGCCTACTGACAATTGTATCAAAAAATTTACATCATAAGAAAACTTTCAGATATCATGTTTCATCTGAAATTTACAGGCTATTGTAAAAGTTCAAGTATGATAAATTATCATGGCTCTGCAGAGTACAACGACAATATTCGAGAATTGGGAAACATTACAACTGCTGAAATCTTATTTATAATAAATACAAATAGATATGTTTATGGAAAGTGACTTTTACAGATTTCGCGTGCTTCTCACATATATATCAATCACATGGTGAAATTATGCGGACGTCCGCATAATTCCTCTTTAATCCTCATAATTACTCTTTCATACATGTAATTGTCCGCATAAGTAACCTTTTCATAAATATATCACAAAACATATAGGATAGCGATTATCAAAACAACTCGTGTGCGTCTGTTGGTATGCACTTGCAAAAGATAAAGACATAATACATCGTAATCATAATTTTAAGAAACTTTTCAATAAACCAAGTGTTTCACCAACATAAATGTAAAACCTTTTGTTTTTCCCTAATTTTAAATTTTTTTATAAACTTTTAATACTAAACGTGTACTATCTACCAACGCTGTAGAAGAAAAAACGACGATAATTATAGTTTTAAAAGGTTAGTCACTTGTTTCTTTTATCTCTTTTACTCATAAGACAATTATTTTTATTATATTTTTTTAAAGTGCTCATTAAGATAAGCGCGAGAGAGAGAGAGAGAGAAGAGGGAAGGGAGACAAGAAAAGAACAGTTAAAAAAAAAAAAAAAAAGTTTGCGTACACAATATTCTAACACAGTTAATCTTTTACCTGTATTTTTAACCTTACCTTGGAGGACAAAAAGAAAAAAAAAGAAATCACTATATTCGTCGGAAAAAATTCACGACCGCTTGATTCTTCACTAACCAAAAATCTTGTCCAGAGACTAAGTATTACAAGAGAGTGTAGTAGTTCATCATCATGGATTTTGTCAAAGACATCCAAGGTTTTTACGACCCTGACAGACATTTTATACCAAAAGAAGTTGCAGTGGTATCGATACACGCAAACGTCATCGGTCATTGGCTAATTAAACCACCATATCCGCTTAAAGATTCACCTTAAAATATAAAGAATCATAACAATCACCGCACGCTAGAAGTTCACGGGATAGAGTAGTTTAAAGGTGATATAACAATAAGTGATTCAAAACATTGTCTTATTATACTCACTAAAAATCTCGAGAGAATTCATATATATGGTCATGATGGAGCCGAATTCATTAGTTCGTTATTGAAACGCAGGTTCTTGACTTATCGCAAATTTATACCTCATTCACAATGCATCAAAGTTAAAAGTAAATTGCTAAACCAATATGTCTAATGCATGCGCAAAAGCATTTCGAAGACAATCAATTATTTTGTGCACTGCATAGAGCGTGTTTGTTAAAAGAATGGGTCATCAAGTCTTCATCTCTAAAAGCATTATCACAGGATAGTGATGCATACTGTAGCGCCTTCTGAAATCTTATAAGTGAAAGTTCACAACCATCATTTTCTAGTTGTCAAATCGTAGTAGATAGTATCAGTGAAAATAAATAAAATCATCAATAAATTTTTACTGTTCTTTTTTAAAAAGACATTGCAAATAAACGTTATAATTAATATTTATGTGTTTTTTATAGAGGTTTCCTACCAAAATTTTAATTTTAAAAAATTTTATACTTATAAATATTGGGAATAAAAAATATACATATATACAAAAATAATATGTAAGTCCCGCAGAGCTCGAGCTAAATCAACGTTTCACGCCAATAAAACCATTAACCAACTGAGCTATTCACGACTTGCATCTTCCAAAATCCGAATAAGGTACTACAAAAACTTTGTCAGTAATAAAAGTAATAAAAGTGTACGAGTCAATCATTTTTGTAGTTGGATACTAAGTCGGGTAATGTTTTTCCGCTGCATGCTCGTTCCATTTACCCAAAAGAGTAGTTGAGAGAAGGAGAGAGTGGCGTTTGATGTGAGCGTAGAGATTAATTAGCTGGCGCACACACATTGAACCAAGCCGTGCGTGGATGTATATCCATATATGTGAGTATGCATGTATACGTAATTTAAAAAAACGTTCTCTTTTAATTTTTGGTAACCTAAATAGTGAAAAAAAAATTTCAAAAACACGCAATTTAGGTCTTGGTACATTTTTTTAGCGCTAAAAGTAAAATAATATCTATTTTCGTTTAAACACTGGACATATTTTTATCTTTCAGACTAATTAACGTAAAAATGTCCATACAAAAAATACTCAAAAGACCTTTCCCGCCATTTTTGAAGTCACTCTTTTCAATTGTGAAATTTACATTTTGCTTGTTACGTCCCGTTTGTTACCATATTTTTGCAAAATAAAGTTAAAAAACACAAATTTTTTTTTTTTTCTAGATTTTTATTATTTCTCGAATACTTTTTACTATTTCTCAATAATCGAGTGCGTGAATAGGGTCTTAAGATTTTACTTTGAATAGTTACTTAAGCTAGTTCTATCAGTAAACGAATTAACAATGAGAATTGTATGAAAACTTGTGTACTAATGAATAAAGTCATAACAATGACACCATCAAAATTTGAAGGCACGAGGAATTCTAGGACCGAAGTAATTTGTATTTATATTTAGCTAACTTTTACGTGTAGGCTTATGGGCTGTCATCTTTTTAAGGGCTTCTATTGCATTTATCTCGCTTATTTACAATGAACTTTAGATGAAAATTTCATAAATGATAAAAAAAATTTCTAATGATCGTATTTAATTTTATTGAACATCTGAGGGTACAAATAAGAGAAGAAATGAATTAATAACCAAGGTTAAAACTACCAAAGGTTATGTTGTCACAGGAGAGCGAGAAAGACAGACGACGTACCAAACTATCGTGAGCGTAACATTAATTATGGCGAGGAATTGAACCTCCTTAAGCGTTTGATATGGTATTTGCAGATGAAACTTATAAAAATAATTTTTTCATACAAATCATAGCAAAAAATTGAATTTTTACAAAAATTATAGCCAAATTCCATTATACGATGAATTATGTTAAGAAGTTAAAGTTTTGCAGGTGTTTTGGATACCAAACTAAAGTAGTGTGTTAAACAGTAATAAGATGCACTGGTTGAACAAAAATATGTTTTAAAAATAAATTAAAATGGAATAAATGTCCATGAACTAAATAATCAAGATCTCTAAAATATAACTACTTCAAATAATTATTGCCTTACAAATAAATCATGATATTATTATATGTCTTAATAAAATAATTTGACAAAAGTAAAATGCAAAACTTTTACATCTTATTATATTCTTTTGCATGATGGAAGTGAATAAGAATTTTTGTAGGAATTCCATTTTTTGGCATAATGTTGTGAAAATTATTTTTAATAGTTAAACTTGCAAAACTATGTTTCATATAAAATGCTTCACCACCTTATCAAAATTTTCTCTTAAGACCCTATTCACGCACTTTATTACCGGGCAATAGTAGGAAGTATTCGAGAAATGGCAAAAATCTAGAAAAAAATAGAAGAATCACTGTTTTTTGACTTTATTTTGCAAAAATATGGTAACGAACGGGATATTTGCAAAATGTTAACTGCACCTTTAAAAAGCGGCCTTAAAAATGAAGGGACACATTAGGACTATTTTTTGTACGGACCAAACATTAGTAAAGACATTACTGACTGCAATGCTACGGCGCGAGTTCACTTTTTGCCACTGTTTTGAGCACCCCATCGTGGCCAAGCGGTCAAACCGGGTACATATTTTTTCTTTTTATTTGAAAAGCGAGGAGGAGTATACTGAGAGTGTGCCAACGGATTCGCGTGGAAATGGGCATGTACACTAGAAAAAAGTTGGAAGAGCTAGCTTCTCATAACTGATACGTGCAGCGCTCCCAATGCGTTGGTGCTGTTGCTCTCTTATTTTGGATGGACAGGCTCCCCAAAGTAGGAAAATAGCGGCACCAAGCGTTTGGGAGATCCGCCGTCCGATTCTATGGGAGGGCAGCGCATGCAGAGCTTGGTACTCTTGTTAGGTGTAGGCTTGCGAACCAGCTTATAATAAGACATCCTGATACTATAATAAATAAAGTATTTTTATGTAAAGAGATGAATAGATTAGTACAAAATGGATCTTGCGGTTACAGCAAAGGAAACTACTAAAGGTGAGTGCAAATGTAAATACACTTAGAAGCACAGTCATGTGTGTGAGGTACACCTGGTCATTATTTTCCCGATTGGCCTTACGCTTGCAGTATAACCTCAAAATTTAAAATATGTCTTAATGGGTGTTATTATGACACAGGTATTGATGTGCGTTTTATTAATTCGGTTTATATACATTTACATTTATATTTGCATTTACCTTTAGTAGTTTCCTCTGCTGTAACCGCAAGATCCATTTTGTACTAATCTATTTATCTCTTTACATAAAAATACTTTATTTATTATAGTATCAGGATGTGTTATTATAAGCTAGTTCGCAAGCCTACAACTACCAAGAGTACCAAGCTCTGCATGCGCTGCCGTCCTATAAAATCGGACGGCGGATCTCCCAAACGCTTGATGCCACTATTTTCCTACTTTGGGGAGCCTGGCCAACTAAAATAAGAAAGCAACGGCACCAACGCATTGGGAGCGCTGCACGTGTCAGTTTTAAGAAGCTAGCACTTCCAACTTTTTTCCAGTGTAGGCGCATACTATGGAGATGCGTGGACCATGGAAGGAGTATTCGCTCCGTGCAGCAATCTGAAACAACGCCAACTGCAGAGGTAAAAACGGCGGTACTCACTCATAAGAATAACATATCCTCTTATAGACCGTCACGCTTTATACATGTTTTTAAGGCATTAACAAATCTCTTATAACTAAGTTGAGTATTTTTAGTGTTGCTAACAAGTTTCGAGACCCAAGTAATGTTTTCACTGCTTCACGCTAGAAAAAAAAATTTTTCTATAAAAAGTACATATGCTTTACTGAGTGAGTATAAAAAATTTTTTTCGTTTTAAACTGTTGCACAGAGCAAATACTAAATGTACGCCTACGAAAAGAGTAGTAAAAATGGCTACTACAGATACATAGCTATGACCGCGTAAAACAAAGTGAAAGCAAACGACGAGTGCGAAATGCGAGGAGTCATTCTCGCTATACTTTTGAAATAAGATTTTACAGATTAAGGGGGGATGAAGAAAAAACTTTTTTCGGTAAAAATCAGTCATATATGCGGCGTTTCATGCGAAATGTCCCGAGCCCGCCACGCGAGCATTATAAGTCACTGTTTTCAGCTCATTTTTTCGGCCCTATTCCTATCCTAAAAGAATGTTATAAATAGCATTTTCGATGTATTTTTTAGTCAGCTTTTTGATGGTTTTATTAGTTTTCTAAAAAAATTTTATTTTCACTGAAAAAAACCACAAAATATGCTATATCTCGAGGAAGGCATTTTTAATATTCTTTTTGATAGGCTAGATGGAAAGCTGAGGTTTTTTTACCTTCTAAACAAATATTTTTCATTATTTTTGAGTTTTAGATGAAGCTAGAGATGTAGGCTTTTTGGTTTTATTATGTTGTTTTGGAAAACGTTGATACTCAGAGCTCATAGATGTTTTTTTCTAATTTTAATGTTTTATCATCGATTGGAATGACAGCATGGAATTGCTAAGAACCTAGTATTAATTTTGCTTCATTAATTCGAGATTTGTGTTTAATTTTACATTTTCTACACGAGTCTTTACTCAAATAAAAAACTTTTGCTTCCTTGCAATAATTCTTTGCCTAGTCGTACAAGTTTTCTGCTGTTAAAATTCGGTTATTAGAGGAAACTTGAAGACTTGTACGTTTTGCACCCTTTTTCAAGTCAGCCCCAATACCGTCACACGCTCCCTTTTCATGAGCAGTAGCAAAAAAATGCCATTCACAATCAATTTTACAATCTTTTTCGTGGAAAAGGATGTTTCTAAAATTGCTCTTATTTTGTAAAATGTTGAATGACCCCATCAGTTGTGTAAAAAAATTTCTTTACTACAAATTTGGATTTCAAATGATTTATTATAACTTTTCGATACTTGTATACAGCAATTGTATCATGATTTAGGTTATCGAAAATAACAGCAATACTTATGTGTTTAAGCTCATCTTTTTCTTTATAATAAATTACAGCAGTAAAAATAGAAGCTTGGTTATTGTTCCAATGAAAAGATTGGATTGAATTCTGTATAACAAACGCATAATTTTCTGAAAAATCACAAGTTACAATAAACTCTTCATTTTTAAGATCTTTTTTCAGTTGATTAATAAAAAGTGATTGTTTCGTAGCAAAATAAACATGAGTTTTGAGTTCAAATAATTTTTCTTCTAGTAAATCAACGAAATCATGAGAATTCAAAGTTTGTGTGGCAATGGTACATCTGTCTGTTTGAAACCACGACTCATATTTAATTACAAAAATATTATGTTTTTCAAAACATTCAAGAAGATGTGGACGTATCGTTGACATATTGGGACAATCTCGACATTCTGAACCTGAGAAACACTTTTTAATAGAGTTACTGCACACTACTGCTTTAATACAGTCGTGGTAGCTTTTAAGAGGCAGTTTTTGGCAAATACGCTATCTACTGCAAATTGAATAAATTAAAATGTGCAAGGCAATTATAATGAATTTAGAACTAAAATACGCTGTATGTTCAGACGGTTCTTTTAATTCTACCTGAAAATCATAAAAAATCAAAGATTCTATATTAACTATACAATACTATATTCAGTAATAACGTATAAGCCTACATCATTGTTAAATAAATAATTAAATGTTACAAAACTAATAATTTCCGTTAACTTATGCAAAGCACGGCGCGGCGCCAGCCTTTGGCGCGCGTTCAGACGGCCAAACGTCTACTCTTTGGTATTGTTTTACTCGAATTTTTCAGTGAGAGCACACCGTGCAAAATAACGTTTTTAATGTCAAATAACTTTAGCTTTTCATCTAGCTTATTAAAAATAATATTAAAAATGTTTTTTTTAAGATGTAGCGTATTTTACGTTTTTTTTTTTTCAATAAAAATAAGATTTTCTTGGAAAACTAACTACATCATCGGAAAGCTGACTGAAAAATACATTGAAAATACTATTTGCAACATTTTTTTAGGATAGGAGTAAGGCCGAGAAAAGAAGCTGAAAACAGTGACTTTCAGTGCTCGCGCGGCGGGCCTAGGACGTTTCGCGTAAAACGCCTCATATTAAGAATCAGTCGATAGATTGAATTATACAAGGTTTTAAATTTTTGTGTCAAAATTTTAATTAAAAAAATATTAGATTGCAATTAGCCATTAAAACTTTGATTTTTTTTTCAACATTATTATTTTTATAATGTTGACTAATTCTCTTACTACAGAGAAAACAGCAAAATGTTCTACAGTAGCTCTTTAGAGTGTCAAAAAACTGAGTGAGCTTTTTCAAGATTTTGCACTGCAAATTTGTTTATTGATAACATTTTGACTTTTAATACATGCTCTTATGAATTAAATAAAGTAACGTCTGCTGTTTATTAATCAATGGAGATGTGGTTAAATTTTTTTTTAAGTTTTACAATTTCTTAAATAGCTTAATAATATTGTTAGGTCAGCGCAAGAAAGAGTCTTTTCAGAGTAGAAGGAATGAGAGAGTTTTTTAAGGTGGCTCCAGTGGCGTCAATGTTAAAATTATAAATAACCCAACCGAGGTTAATAAAATTGAATTATATTCTTTGAATTCCCATCTTTCTATTCGTATAAAAAAAAATTAAGGTTGACGATGAAAATTGTAAGAAATCATGCTTACAAAATCGTAGTTTTAAGA